>NW_007732259.1:18924-34386 GCF_000696425.1 Galeopterus variegatus | reverse complement strand
TGTGAATGCACTCCAGTGGTTGGCAGACCATCTGCGGGGTGACTGTGCTGTCTAGCCGCTTTTGCAGCAGCCATGGTTATTGTGGTGGCTGTGGTGGGCCACCCATGTGGGGGTGCTGTTTTTGGCATGCTCCTTGGCATTGGCGGTATGCCTGGTTGTGGGGTATGTTTGGTCCCCTTCTCCTTGCCTTGGGTCCCCTGGCAGGCCCCAAGGTGCTGGCATGTTGTGCCTGGTTATGGGAGAGAGGTCCAGTCCCCTTCTCCATGCCCCGGGTGGGCTCCGAGGAAGCACATGTATTTCTACTTAGGTTGTATGTTTGTTGGGGATGGACTATTGAGATTACAGGAGTGCCTAATCTCTCCTAAATGACCCCAGGGCAGCACCACTATCAGGACCTAGCCCAGGAAGCTCTGTGATCCATTTAGCCCTGTCTTCTTACACGTACACACACACACACACACACACACACACACACACACACACACACACACGTGTGTTCTATTATTATGTAATATTACATTATTAATAATTTATTAGAAATCAGTATTATGGATATTTATAGCACTTGTATATATTTCATTATTACTTATATATATTGCACAGTATATATGCATATATATGTATTCTATTATTGAAAATAATCAGAGTCTAGGAAGGCAATTTGCTTGAGAGCTTGGGGGAAAGTGTTCTTCTCAAGCGTAAAGACTATCTTTTCAGGATGCAAGTTTGTGGACCCAAAATCCTCAACTGGTTTCTGCCCTAGGTGAGGAATTGTATGACTCCCAGAGACTTGCTCTGAGCACATCATGTCCAGTTCCTTACTTCTCTTAGAGGGGAAGAAGTTTGTGAAGCATTTCACACAAGGACATTCGATTTTTAAATGAGTCATCCAGTAAATCATTTTTGCACATATGAGATTTCAATTTTTTCATTAAGTCCTCTTTTTCCTTCTATGGGCACCTTTTGGAAGCTGTCAATTTAGAGTTCTTCTGAAGTGAATTTTGAAGACTGTTTATACACTCTTTTCTGGGTACTATGTATTCAAATAGGACAGAATATAATTTTTAGATTATATCTGGATGTTTAGAGGTCATAAAGGGCTTAGTATATTAAGCATAATGTTACGGACAATGTTAACTGTCTTATTAATTTTATACTGCTTATAGAGTGCCCCGCAAATTGATTTATGCAGAATATACCAATATTTATAAAGCAAATGTATTTCACAGGGCCTCCAAAGCCCTGCAGTTTCAGGTTTAGCCTAACTTCTTCTTTTTTTCTTTCTTTCTTTTTTTTTTTTTTAGGAGAGATAAACCCAAATTTATTTGTGCAACTTTTGATAAAAAGACATTTAAATATTTGAATTAATTGTAAAGATAAATTTTTTTCAAATAATACAGTTAGGGCTTAAAATAGTAAGTTAAGGAAAAAAATATTTAAATGCAAAAGACAGGAAACTTTCTGTCCCTGTTGTAAGATAAAGAATTGTAACATCGCAAGGTTGCTGGCTCAAGGACAGACAAGTTACTTGACTGATATGTAAAAATGCTTGGGAAGCTGTTGTTGGGAGAGAGAATGTTTGCTAAGATCAAGCTTTTGTTGGTGGATCGACTTCACCTTTTGCAAATTGCATTATGGAATGTCACTTTGCTTGTTTCACTGAATGTTACCAGGCTCTATTGTTAAACTATAATTGGCTATAACCTCACCTATGTTCTTTTTCTGTAACTTCCTGGTCTGGAGAATAAATGCAGGTTGAGAACCCCAGTTCATGTTTAATTTCCAAAGGAAGGAATGCCTCTCTCTTGAGGGTTCTGGGAGATTAACCCCTTTGGAGTCTCTCACTGCATGGCAGAAATGGTGGGCTTTGAGTAATCCTTTTTGCAGCTCCGTCACCCAGGGGAAGAGAGGTGACAAATCCATGTGAGGCAAAGCAACAGATTTAGGTACAAAATTCTTTTTTGTATGTGTGCGCTGGTCAAACATATATGTAGCATTGCCAAATAATTAACAGACCTATTATATGATATATGCAGGGAGAGAGAGTTTACAAACCCTAAATTTATACTTTAGACCAGTGCTGAAAATGTTAATTACTTCTGTTGCCAAAGTTTGCTCCTTGAGTGTTAACTAGAGTCTTCAGAGCATAAGATATATAGAGAAGCCTCAGGTTTGTAAATATGGGATTTGTGAAGGTGGACCAGAAGCATATTGTCCACCCAACTGGAAAGGTATCTTGAGGACAAACAATGAAATAGGCCATTCAATATCACAAAGCAAATGACTTTTTTACAGGGTAACTTACTTACAAAGTAATGGGTCAGGTGGACAGCAACCCAGAGTCATTTGACAAGCAGCTCTCCACATTATCTCAAGGCTGAACTCAAGCTTATATGAGCAGTTTGTAAACAAGCTTAATGTTACTAGCTCCAAATGTTGATGCAGTTGGCTAGGCTGGCTTCTCACCACACTGGTACTTAATCATTCCTTTTTAGCAGTCAGCAGGTTAGTCATATCTATTGTTCTAACTACCTTTCCCCTAGTTACTGTATAACTTTATGGGCAAAGCTATCACAAAGACACAACAAGTAGTAAGGGCCTAAGATGGAGTCAGTAATACTCACAGTCCCACAGGTTTATTGTAAGGATACACACGGGTGTCATGAAACTGTCAGCAGTTGAATTGCCAGGCACATGGAGATTTACAATGGAATCCAGAATATATATAAACTCTGGTAGTCTACCCTTCTGTGACTGTGTCCCACAAGTACCTTTTCCCTACCTGCTTGCAGAGGTGTTCTCTGCATCCAATTGCCTTTCTTTCTCTATTTTCTATTCCATTTGACTAAAGACTTCTGCATTCTCGTGACCTGTACTGCCTTGGGGTTTTGCATACTGCTACCTTTCTGTGTCATGATTTCTGTATCAATCTACTGTGTCTCTGTGTTTCTAAAAGAGAACATATAATGATTTAATTGTCACATCAGGTTTAAAATGTATATTATATGATTTGGATCTGTAGAAATATTTCTACGTAGCTTAGTCCAGAGCGATTTTTATGATGAAAGCAGAAAATGCTTAATCTTGCCACTTCTTCTTGGGTGACATACAATGTAGAGCAATTTATAACAAAATCACATGGCTGATTGGGTCACTAAGCTCCTCCGGAGCAGAGAATATGCCTTATGTTTGTATCTCCAGCATCTAGGAGATTATCTGAGAATGGAAGATTTTCAATAAATATTCATTAACAAGAAAAAAGCATTTTTCAATTTTAAGTTTTTAAGGTTAGTCAATGAGACACACTAATTCACTATTAGAAAAATTATCTGGAGACAGGAGGCAGATTCTTCTGCCTGTGTTTTATTTATTTATTTAATTTTTTTATTGATTATACATATTTATGGGGTACAGAGTTGACTATCACTGTTTGTGTAGAGTATGTGATGGTCAAACCCATATTATTAGCATGATAATTATTGCAAACTATAATTATTCTTTGTGTCCCTTACCCAATTTCTCCCTAACTCTCTCCCCCTTTCCTACCTCTAGTAACCTTAGATCTGTTCTCTCCTTCTGAAAGTTCAATGTATTATTGTGGTCTTTCTTAGCTGCCACTTGATGACTGAGGATGTGTGGTATTTTTCTTTCTGTGCCTGGCTTATTTCACTTAACATAATGTTTTCCAAACTCATCCATGTTGCTGTGAATGGCAGAATTTCATTCTCTTTTATGGCTGAGTAGTTTTCAGTATTCCATTGTGCATATGTACAACATTTTTCTAATGCTTTGGAGGAAAGAAAACATCAAGACAAGAATAAAAGAACCAATTTTCAACTTTTGACATCCAAAAGGTATTTAAGGTCAATTCCAGTAAAACAAAGTTAAGAAACCTAAAGATTTCATTTGAAAGTGTCAAGATGTGTTGAGAGAAAAGAAGCTGAAGTTGGAGAGGTAAGGTTCAAGTACTATAAACTCATGGTGAGGAAGGAACAAGTGATGATATAAGAACATTTTTCTACTACCCAGGAATAAAGAAAGCTCTTCCTGAACTGGGGAGAAGAATCTAGGAGAGAGGAGAAGAGAGATGGGATGCCTGATTCCTGGCCCACTCCTCACTAGGCTCATTACCCTCCTCCTTTGGTGTTACAACTCAGGGGCCTGGGAAGGGAGCAGGACACATATTTTGGAGTCCCAAAGCAGAGGAAGTTGTGAACACTTCCTGCATAGAACTCTGGTAAGAGGTCCTGGTACCAAGGTGGAGTGTCATAGTAAAGCAGGAATGGCAGTATGTCAGGTTTGAGCTGATGGAGGAACTGAGATATGTTCCCAGCTTTCTGTGGTCAAGAATGGCAAATAGGAGATCCAGAAGTTCACAGATGCCCTAGTGGAAATCAAAGAATGCTGACAGTCCCAGTGGAAGAGACTGAGGTCAAGTTTGATGGGCACAGAGTGTGGTAGAAATCATAATTAGAAGCATTGGCAGGGACTCCAACATATCAAATGCTAGCACTTGTCCTAAGGAAATGGGTAATGTGGTTACATCAGCAGGAAAAAAGAGGGATGAGAAGCCAACACCCAAACATCAAGCAGGGTGAGATGACACAGCAGAGGCCAACACAGATCTAGAGGATGAGAACCACTTCTTTTACTGCCAGGATGCTATGTAGTGTTCTCTTTGTAGGCAGACACCATCCCAGGGAGGAGAAGAGAGGAGAGAACCCACACCAAGGAAGCATATCGCTGAGGGGGAGTTTGAACTTTGAACTGGCTGAGTTTATGTTCTAAATTAATTGTCACTCCAAAGCAATAGTGAAGGGGCTGCCTTGTCTAGTATAATGATTAGGATGTTGGTTCTGGAGCCAGCTTGACTGGGCTCAAGTCCCAGATCTGCCCCTTGCTATCTGTGTAACTTTGCAGAAGACTATTTCTCTGCACCTCAGTTTTCTCACTTGATCTGAGGATTAAATACATTAATGTTGTAAAATGCTTGGAACAGTGCCTGCCACATGATAAACGCTCAGTGTTAGGTTACCCCGAAGACATATAGGAAAACTTTTGTAGCAGGAAGGTGGTAGGTTTCAGTCAAGATAGGTTTCCTGAACCAAGATTTGATTACTTCCATAAAGTCGCCTAGGACAATCCCCATTTTGCCAAGGGCTAAACATTCTTTCCAGAGGTCACTGTTCTTCCGGTATAAAGTAAACGCAATACAGGTAACTGTAAATGCAACTGGCCAAATTTCTAGTTAATCTTCTTTCTGATTTATGTCTCTCTGGAACAACAAAATCTAATCACTGATTTAGAAATATAAGAACAGTAGAATTTCTAAAAGTTTATCATGAAGTCCTCTTGGAGGATGTGTATTACATGTGTATTTGCTGATGTGCTTTTATGCTTCTCATCCACCATGCCATTCAATGCTGTCATGTCTTGTCCTAAACTTATTGTCTTCTGGCTAAATAAAAAGACATGGAGGGAGATAGTTCAGTTAATGTAGTGGATTGAATTATGTCCCCCAAAACTTACTGAAGCTTGAATTGTGTCCCCCAAGTTTCATATATTAGAAACTTAGGCCCCACTCTCTTAAGAGGGTGGGAAATCCTATTACGGTAATTGAAAGGTGGACCCTTGAAGAGATGATTGGACTGTGGGACCGTGCTGTAGTGAATGGATTAAAAATGGTGGTCAGGGGTGTGGTTCTGAGGGCTTTAAAAGAAGAGGAGAGTCTGTCTTTCTTTCTCTCTTTGCTTGACCATCTTGCAATGTGAGACCCCTGGGTCACTGTCGCCACCACCAGATGGACTTTGGACTTCCCAGCCTCAGAAACTGTAAGCAATAAATTTTGTTTTTATTTATAAATCACCCAGTTCCAGGTATTTTGTTATAAGCAACAAAAACAGACTAATACAATCACTGAGCACCTACTAGTTTGCCAAGCCTTGTGCTAACCTCTGATGGAGGCTCTAGACATACCAAAATGAAAGGGACGTGTGGTCCTTACTTTAGAAGATCACTTTCTTATAGCATAGTTCAGTCCACTGTTCTAAGTTTTATTATATGGTGCTATGTTAACATGGGATGGAATGTGTGTGTGTGTGTGTGTGTGTGTGCGTGTGTAGGTGTGTGTGTGTGTGTGTGTGTGTGGGTGGGTGTGGGTGTGGGGGGGTGGGTGGCTCTGTGGAAGTGGGTATTTCTCTTTATTTTATCTTCTTATGTGTAATTATCTTTCTGTGTTTTCTCCACAGTCCCTTATTTTTTTGTTTTCCATTTTGGAGTGAAATTTTCCAGTTTCTCTGTGAAAGAATGATAGCCATGAATATAAAGAACCTCCACTCTTGTCTAATACCATGGAGATACCACTGTCATCCTCTTTCTGTTTCATCTCCCACCATTTCACCCAAATTCTGAGAATCTTTTAAGTGCTGAGGGCCAATATTTTGATGAAATCTTAGAATAGTCTTTACTATAACAGGAACTTAGGACACTATGGTATCTCTTAATAAAGTGTTCCACATATTTTCTTTTCTCTATTTGACCCTGGCTTCCTTTAAAAGAGATGGATTAAGGGCACATTTTCCAAAATGTTTGCTATGCAAATGAACATATTGTTCAGATGACTTGGGACTGGTTCTTTGACAACCAAGAATGACACTCATTTTATTTGTGCACATGCTTGAAGATACCTCTTTGCTATGGGGGAGGGATTATGATAGATAAAAGGGATTCACACTGACCAGTGACCAGGAGGCCCCTCTCCTTTCACTGACACCAGAATTTACCTAAGCCCTTCCAGGGCCATAGCTACATTGGGCTCTACTCTGCTTGTTTCAAATCCTTGTAAAACAAATGTCTTTTGCCGACTTCAAAGGGAGCAACCTAGATCCTCTGTGTAATCTCCAAGACTCGTCAACTCCTATTCAACAGGGGTGATTCTTACCTGCCTACCTTCCAAACAACTAGTCAGATAACTCACTAAGATGCTATTTGCAGGCTGTTTCCTTGACTGAGCAAAAATAAGCATCTGCTTCATTCAGTTTTTCAACAATTTGAATCAGTCTACTTCTTTTAATGGTAAACAAACAAAAAATTTTTTTTTCTCAAATTTTCTTTTTTCATGGCACTTACAGTGAGGATTTTTAGGATGATTATCACAAGGAAACATGACTTCAAAATCTATTTTGGTGACTATGAGTGCCCATATGAGAGGAGAAAAAAATATCAATTACTTCATGTTTGTTTTGGTAGGATACATGAAATTGTATTAAATCTATTCAATTAAAGAATCCAGGCGTGTGGTGTACCTCTGTTGTATGCTGCAGCAATGCCTGAACAGATTGAATCTGAAAGCTATGGGGACAGGGTCAAACTAAATACAAATGGAAGATGGTTTTATGTCTGCCCATCAATTTAGATGGGAATGTAGAAGTTGGGAGTAAATTTAGATTTCTCTGCTCACAGCTTTTTATTATTTCAGTTACATATTATATAATACAACATTGCATATCTGTGAAATGTGGGAGGTTAGAAGATCTTTGAAGATTCAGGTTTAAGATGCTATAAATCCGTGATTCTCTAACCTTTGAAGCAATGAAAGAAATGAAACAACTGTGATGCAAATAACAGTTTCATCACTTTATGCTCTTAGAATGAAAGAATGTGAACTGATTGTTGTAGCTGATATTTCCTTTTTGGCCCAGGGTATGTTGACATCTAAATGACCTTGGACTCTTGGGTTATACTCTATCGATAAAATTGTGTTTCAATGGACGCTTTGCAGCTCTTGCTTGCAATACACCCTGTTACCTCATAAATCTTAAGGTCCGAAAGTGTTCTTTTTGTCTAAAGTTTAGTGCCTTTGAACATATTACCATTACCTATACTTTTTGAAAGTCCCAAAGCCCTTTCAAAAAGTATAGAAAATCCTTTTTTTTTTTATTATTCTTGTGCATCCTCTATTAAGATATACACTTCACTTCATAGAATTAAAATATATTGTCGAACTTCTGAATCTTACCATTTTATATCAATTTACTAAATTACTATTCACCTTCTATTCTGATTTTCAAAATTTTGGTTTTTTTTTCCATCTCTTTTTGAATTCCTATGTCCCTGGCTAAATGTGAAGTAAACTGTCAGTTCATAATCAGGGCAGCTTTTAAGAATGGATAGATTAATAAAGATAGTAAGAAATTTATTAGTGCTTACAATAGAAGACCTGTGGTGTTCTTCTCTTGGTTCATATGATACATTGGCAAGAATGATAAATAATGACTTTACCTATACAATTAAGTACAATTAATACTTTTGATGGCCTTGAAAAGTCATAAACATGCACTGAACTACAACAGGCAACTGTCATTGTGAAATATCCACTTCCAGGACATTGTCCATAACGTCTTCCTTTTTTCTTTCTGGACTATGGCACTGATCCTCCTATCATTTTCTTATTCTATTTCTGGTGCAATGAATAACATATGGCAAGTATTAGCCTCCCTTAAGTTCCAGTGTTTCAGTGCAGCTGGGGTGATTTGCCAGATTCTCTTGATTGTCTGTCTCTGCTATAGTCACATTTATATTCTTCTTCCTGACTTATAACTAGCAAAGAGGATACTGATATTGTTGCCCATAGACCAGGCATTGGGCTGGTGACCCCTCTGGTGATCAGTTTTCACTTCTCTCTGTCCTGATTCAGTGTAGGCAAGGGAATTGAGCAAGAGCCAGGACATGTGGCAGCCCTTAAGTTTCTTCCAAATTTTATGAGCTCAGAATCTCACGTGGAGTCCACCCTTCTCCCTATCACTGGCCTTGACATCATAGAATTTACACCATTACTCTGCCCTTGAAACTTGGAAATTGCCTGTTACTCAGGTCATTGGAGGAGTTTGCTATTGATTCTGAAGCTGCTATTTGATAACAATTCAGAGTGTAATGTAGAGACCTCATTTCCCAAATCCTGTCATGTATGCTCTCTCCTACACAGCAGGGTGTAATTTTGCTTGTGGTATATGCAAGCAACTTTTCCCATCATGCCCTCATCTAAGCATGCCTTTCCTTGTGCCAGACATTATAATACTCTATCAGTTTAATATTCTCAAGCCTTTTGTAATGTGGTTGTGCCAGGTATGCCTAATTTTTCTGTTCATCTAAAAAATAGCTTTATGTTATTGTAAATAGAATGCACGTTTGCAGATGGAAATACACTGTTCATTAGGTATACCAGTACAAATCACTGGACTCTGGCCATGTTTCTCTAATGGTGTAATTTCCATACCCTCAGGGATAAGGTTATGTATCCTCTCTTTATTTTGAAGGCTATAATTGTAAACACATGTCTTTGACTGGATACCTTATATCAATAGCCTCTATCCACTCTGCCAGAAGACATGCACAGTGCAATGAAACATCAAAGGAAACCCAGTGAAATGTTGGTCTCTTATCTGAGATATGTTTGGGCTGCTGGGATCATACTAGCTTATTGCTAGATTTGAAAATCAAACTTTAGGCTAAGGCTGAGAGGTTTTAGGAGAGCAACCTTAGTACTGAATAGATGAGATAAAAAAAATTGCAGAGTAAAAGAGGTTCATTGTAGACGTCTGCATGGCAAAACCACCAAATATGACATACATAATTCAGAGTGTATTATCAGTTACATGCATTTGGTTTATTTACATTATCATTTTCCAGATATGTCTGAACTACATTGTGAATTTTCAGTGAAAAAATTTCTATGGTTTCTCTATTTATTTTTATTTAGAGGGCATCATTTGTGAACCTGAAGTCTAGTTATTTTCAATAAAAACTTTTTTCAAATAAACAAACAAACATGAAACTTTCTAGTGGTCACTTGGCTTGGAGCAAGAGTTTTAAAAATCTACTGATGATCATGCCCTCTGGTTGTTGTTAGTCTTTTTTCATGTACAAATGTACTCCTGAACAACACCATACTGCATTATTTTCTTAAGGGGAAAAAAATCTATTAATAAACAGTGAGTAGTGAAAACTGAAATATAAGTTTTGCATTCATGTAAAAGTCAGTGATTCTGCTCTCTCTTTGTATTGTAAATTGTTAAATTAGTTAGTGAGATTGTGCCAAAAAATTCACAATTTTTAACACATGGCAAAACCACCAAATATGACATACATAATTCAGAGTGTATTATCAGTTACATGCATTTCGTTTATTTACATTATCATTTTCCAGATATGTCTGAACTACATTGTGAATTTTCAGTGAAAAAATTTCTATGGTTTCTCTATTTACTTTTATTTAGAGGGCATCATTTGTGAACCTGAAGTCTAGTTATTTTCAATAAAAACTTTTTTCAAATAAACAAACAAACATGAAACTTTCTAGTGGTCACTTGGCTTGGAGCAAGAGTTTTAAAAATCTACTGATGATCATGCACTCTGGTTGTTGTTAGTCTTTTTTCATGTACAAATGTACTCCTGAACAACACCATACTGCATTATTTTCTTAAGGGGCAAAAAATCTATTAATAAACAGTGAGTAGTGAAAACTGAAATATAAGTTTTGCATTCATGTAAAAGTCAGTGATTCTGCTTTCTCTTTGTATTATAAATTCTTAAATTAGTTAGTGAGATTGTGCCAAAAAATTCACAATTTTTAACGGTTCAGTGCAAGATAATGTGTGCAAAGTGTCTGTTGTGGGAATGGCACACAGAGTTCAATAAATTTTCATTGTGTTTATAATTACAGCATTGCCTCCATGGAGAAGGCCTAAGTGACCAGCTTTTGAACCCTATAACTCACTTTAAAATAGAACTAATATGTTTCCATCACTGAAACATTTTCCCTGACTAAAGAATACTGAAAGTTTTTGGAGACACTCACTGTGGTACTATCAACATACAACAAACTGATTGTTATGAAGATTTTAACAGTCTTGGCAATGGTGTTGCCAAAGCATTAGTGTAAAACCTATGGACGCACAGTATGGGTGAGTTGTGCTGATCATCCTCATGAACCATTTGCATCATCTTCCTCTACCCCGTTAGAGAGAGACATTATTATATTTTTTTAAATTTTAACTTCTCAATATACACCGTAGTTTATTTTTGTGACCCTTTACCCCTTCCTCTTCCCCCCTCCCTTACATCATATCTGTTCACATCTCTTAACAAATTCATGGACTTGTGATTGTTGTGTCTTCTTCCCCCCCTCACCCTTTTTTTTGTTTGTATTTTTATTTATTAATTTTTAGCTCCCACAAATAAGTGAGAACATGTGGTATTTTTCTTTCTGTGCCTGACTCGTTTCACTTAATACAATTTTCTCTAAGTCCATCCATGTTGTTGCAAATGGGAGTATTTCATTCTTTTTTACAGCAGAGTAGAATTCCATTGTGTAGATACACCACAGTTTCCTTATCCACTCATCTGGTGATGGATATTTGGGCTGAGACATTATATATAAGCAAAAGTATTCTGTTACTTGCCCAACAATAGGAATGAGTTTCATAAAATGATAATTTTGGGCTGCAGGGAATATAGTAATCAGTGAGAAACTTTGGAAGATATTTATCACGTGAAACATTTATGAGGGTACTTCAAAAAGTTCATGGAAAAATAGAATTAAAAAGTAATACAAATCTTTCCATGAACTTTTGAAGTACCCTTATATTTTTTTCCGAGGCAGAAACCACTGGTTGAGAACCTAGGATACATATTGTCTTCTATTTCCAATATTTCCCCTAAAGCTTTATTTTGTGTTGCTGGGAATATACATGTGATTCAGAGGAGCCCTCTCAGCTCTAGAGGACTTCACAGAAACTGAGCCCGTCCTCAGACCAAGGCTATGGTCTATGGTTGATCTGGCAGTATCTCTGGGAAAATGCAGGTAGGGGAGAGTTCACCACAGCACGCATGCCTTTGTTACTTATCTTTTAGTTTGTCTAGAAACCCAAGTATAAGACCCTATTTCAGTATTAACATGTCAAAAAGGGGGCGGGGGGATGAAAATTGTGGCTTTGTCTAATTAACTCTAAAATATCTACTTATAAAGAGAGAAAATAGAAGTTGTCTGGTTATTCACATTTATAAATGATTGTATGATTACTGAACAAATAAATTTTAACTTTTTATCAACATATCTTGTGGTCGGGTAGATGGAAACTCCACCAAGCATGTGCTACTTGACTTACAAAGCTGTGAGGCAGTGCAGAAAAAATATCTTAAAACATTGCTAAGGTTATGCCTCCCTCACCCTGCACCAAAAGAGCCAAGACAACAAAAAATAAATTTTAGAATACTTCATTTACATATTAAGCAGCCAGGAAACACTGTAATGCAAGTGATATGAGCCTTACATAGCCAATGTCTTTCCAATGTTGCTTTTTTTTTGTTTTAGACCTCAAATTACAGTGAATACAGGGTAATATAATAGTTAAATGTACACATCGAAAGTCATCTAGGCTTGGTTTAACACCAGATCTTTCTAAGGTTTCTCATCTGTGAAATGGGGATAAAATAGTACTTATTTCACTGGATCGTTGTGTGAGTTCAGTGCAAGATAATGTGTGCAAAGTGTCTGTTGTGGGAATGGCACACAGAGTTCAATAAATTTTCATTGTGTTTATAATTACAGCATTGCCTCCATGGAGAAGGCCTAAGTGACCAGCTTTTGAACCCTATAACTCACTTTAAAATAGAACTAATATGTTTCCATCACTGAAACATTTTCCCTGACTAAAGAATACTGAAAGTTTTTGGAGACACTCACTGTGGTACTATCAACATACAACAAACTGATTGTTATGAAGATTTTAACAGTCTTGGCAATGGTGTTGCCAAAGCATTAGTGTAAAACCTATGGACGCACAGTATGG
The DNA here is from genome assembly GCF_000696425.1 of Galeopterus variegatus. Taxonomy (NCBI): domain Eukaryota; kingdom Metazoa; phylum Chordata; class Mammalia; order Dermoptera; family Cynocephalidae; genus Galeopterus; species Galeopterus variegatus. The sequence goes on along the minus strand of NW_007732259.1, from coordinate 21,538 downwards.
GTGAGTTGTGCTGATCATCCTCATGAACCATTTGCATCATCTTCCTCTACCCTGTTAGAGAGAGACATTATTATATTTTTTTTAAATTTTAACTTCTCAATATACACCGTAGTTTATTTTTGTGACCCTTTACCCCTTCCTCTTCCCCCCTCCCTTACATCATATCTGTTCACATCTCTTAACAAATTCATGGACTTGTGATTGTTGTGTCTTCTTCCCCCCCCACCCTTTTTTTGTTTGTATTTTTATTTATTAATTTTTAGCTCCCACAAATAAGTGAGAACATGTGGTATTTCCCTTTCTGTGCCTGACTCGTTTCACTTAATACAATTTTCTCTAAGTCCATCCATGTTGTTGCAAATGGGAGTATTTCATTCTTTTTTACAGCAGAGTAGAATTCCATTGTGTAGATACACCACAGTTTCCTTATCCACTCATCTGGTGATGGATATTTGGGCTGAGACATTATATATAAGCAAAAGTATTCTGTTACTTGCCCAACAATAGGAATGAGTTTCATAAAATGATAATTTTGGGCTGCAGGGAATATAGTAATCAGTGAGAAACTTTGGAAGATATTTATCACGTGAAACATTTATGAGGGTACTTCAAAAAGTTCATGGAAAAATAGAATTAAAAAGTAATACAAATCTTTCCATGAACTTTTGAAGTACCCTTATATTTTTTTCCGAGGCAGAAACCACTGGTTGAGAACCTAGGATACATATTGTCTTCTATTTCCAATATTTCCCCTAAAGCTTTATTTTGTGTTGCTGGGAATATACATGTGATTCAGAGGAGCCCTCTCAGCTCTAGAGGACTTCACAGAAACTGAGCCCGTCCTCAGACCAAGGCTATGGTCTATGGTTGATCTGGCAGTATCTCTGGGAAAATGCAGGTAGGGGAGAGTTCACCACAGCACGCATGCCTTTGTTACTTATCTTTTAGTTTGTCTAGAAACCCAAGTATAAGACCCTATTTCAGTATTAACATGTCAAAAAGGGGGCGGGGGGATGAAAATTGTGGCTTTGTCTAATTAACTCTAAAATATCTACTTATAAAGAGAGAAAATAGAAGTTGTCTGGTTATTCACATTTATAAATGATTGTATGATTACTGAACAAATAAATTTTAACTTTTTATCAACATATTTTTGTTTATTTAGCAGTGTTTCTATTTTTTTTTCCTTCTACATCATTCAAATACATCCTACTTGTATCAGTAATATCTCTCATTCGAATTCTATGGTTTTCTGTCAGGTGGTGCTAGGTTTTTACTGGAATAAGAAGATAGCATGTTTTTTCTTCTGCCATGCAAGTTTGGAGTAATTGATTTAGATAAATTTTGTCAGTCCTTTGGACCTCCAAGGGAGCTTAAAGCCATTTTCTGCCCTAACCAGAAAGGTTACCCCAATTGCCAGCACAACACATTCCACACTCAAGAAGAGGGAGTGCCTGCTGCTCTGCAAAAGGCAGCCCACATAGGAAAAGAATGTCCTCTCTTTTCTTATTAGTCTAGGTATGGTAGGTCTGGAAACAGCTTCCTTGGAATCTCTCCCCTTCCCTCACTCCAGAGATAGGTCTGCAGTATGCGGTATGAGAAAGCCCACTCTAGAGATTAAGAAAAAAATTATCTGATACTTCTTCCTCTGGGTTCATTTCACCTCATGAAGGAAGGCCCTTCTTTCCCTTAGATGGATAGTTTTGAGATTTGGCATGTGGTTCTGGGCTTTGTGTTGAAGTTTGTTTCCTTACATCCACCTGGGAAATTGTGTTCCTACATAGGAATAGGCCATCCCACTGGGATTCGGTGATGGGGTTTGAGGACCAAAGAGTCTTCTTGTAATAAAGAGTTCCTTGGCCCTGGTCTTAGTCCCTTAAGAATCTTAAGAGATGGCTGGTGAGAAGCAGAACCAGGATATTCCACAGCTCCTAGCCAAGTACCACCTCTTAATATAAGCCACATATCTTCATATATTACTATATCAGTAGTGAGCCTCAACTCCTAGTTAAATGGGGTGGATCAGTCTTTTCCAGGGCCACCGTATGGGAAAATAAGACTATAATTCATTGGTGATTATTATTTTCTCTTGCTCAACATTCTGCCAAATATGGTTGTTTCCATCATTTGATTTCTATTATCTCCATCTGCATAGACCATGGGGCTCAGTAATTATATAAAGAACACTGTATTTTTATTTATTTACTTTTTTCTTTCAAGATTTAACTGTCTTTCTGAAGTGGTGTTTCCATTTTTAAAAAAATTTTGTTTTATTTTGTCAATATATGATGTGATTGATTATTGTGGCCCATTACTGAAACCTCTCTCCTCCTCCCACTCCCCCCTCCCTCCCAACAACCTCATATCTTTTCACTTGTTGTATCAACTTCAAGGAATTGTAATTGTTGTGTCTTCTTCCCTCCCTCCCAGTTTATTTGTGTATCTATTTATTAATTTTTAGCTCCGACAGTGAGAACATGTGATATTTCTCTTTCTGTGCCTGACCCATTTCACTTAATATAATTCTCTCTAGGTCCATCCGTGTTGTTACAAATGGCAGTATTTCATAGCAGAGTAGTATTTCATTGTGTAGATATACTACATTTTCTGTATC
>NW_007732259.1:16014-17440 GCF_000696425.1 Galeopterus variegatus | reverse complement strand
CTCAAAATGGATTAAAGAATTAAATATACACCCTGAAACAATAAAACTTCTTAAAGAACACTGTATATTCGAACCCACAAAATACCAAACCAGTGGGGAGGATTTTTATTGAGATGGAATTGTCTGCAACATGTAGCTATGGAAATGTGGATAACCTCTCTTGAGGAGTGTCTGGAATGCCAGCCTGGTGCTAATTCTCAGAAGAAGGAGCACTGAATTGCCTGTGAAAGAAATTGTGGAAAATTACCTTTCTGGAATATAAAATTATGTGACACTCCTAAGTCCCAAAGAAGACAGAAGAAAGGCTATATTAATTTGTGAAACAAAGTATGTTTGAGTTTGTTCCATGTCTAACATAAATATCAGAGGTAAAGGAAAGCATCCTTATTCCACCAAAAATGCATTTAACAAAAAATAGTTGGGAGAGGATGTGACTCTTCTAGGGTTCTAGTCCAGACACTTGTTATAAAATAGAGTAATCAAATGTCTTCCAAATTCTCAAATTCTTTGGGGTGCACTTGAGTTGTGGTTTTTAGTTTAAATGTTCAGTGGAATGGTGAGATGAAGCCTATCCTGTATCTTTCTGTCAGCAAGAGGTTTCCCACCATGTGTATTTGAACTAGGCCTGTTATTCCTATTCATTCTCTTGCTATTACAGTAGCAAATGTTAATTCCAACAGGCTGGTCAATGGCATAGTGTTTCCAGCCAACTTCATTCTCAGATTCTCAGGCAGTAGACAAATGGGGAATGGTAGATGAATGGTGAGATAGTTGACTTTCATTTCATTTTTACTATTGTTTAGATATTTACACTCATTAGCATGTGTGGTCCCCAGAATATGTAATCAGTTGTTGGATGCTGTGCTATTATCTTATGATCTGTAGAAGAAGGCATAGTACGAAAAATATGATATAATTCTTTATTCCTTATTGGTAGAAACAACTTTTCAAGTGAAACTTACATGGAAGCTTAACATATAAGAAAAGATGAAAGTGAAGCTGTTTTAGTAGATCCAAAAGGTAAAGGGGGACACTGTCTCTATTTGACTTTCTCCTTGCACAAATCTTAAGAAAAGTTTTTTCCTAAGCACATGGCAATATCTTGAAGGGAAGTGAAGTTACTGAGATTAGTGGTAAAATATCTACATTGATTTATTTAGACATTTAACAAATATTTATAGAAAGCCTACTATATTGCAGACTGTGTGTCTCATGCTCAAGATGGTGATAATAATAGTAACTAATATTAATTGAAAATATATTGCATATATCAGGAGTGGATAATCTCAATTACCTTAATAATCTTATTAGGCATCTGATATTAGCATCTCGGTTTTAAAGTTGGAATAACCAAGGCTTAGAGGAATTAGGTATCATGTGCAAGATCATACAACTAGTCAATCAGAGAGCTGGAAATTTTTACTCT
>NW_007732259.1:12095-15129 GCF_000696425.1 Galeopterus variegatus | reverse complement strand
ATTAGGTATCATGTGCAAGATCATACAACTAGTCAATCAGAGAGCTGGAAATTTTTACTCTGGTAGTTTGATTCTGATCCCAAACTTAGACATTGTGCGTCCTATAATATTAAACATTGGTTTAAGGCTTACTATGTTTTTGGTAAGCACTTTTACATATGTTCTCTTTTAATCTTCTCAACAATCCTATGTGCAAACATCATCATCATCATTATTATCCCCTATTTTATGATGAAGAAAGCTGAAGGATAAAAATTAAATAATCTTGCTAAGGTCACAGGTCAGGTAGTGGTGAAATGAAGAGATGAACCCAGAAAGCATATATATACTCTTAACTACCATTCTTTAATAAATAGGTACAGTCCATGTTCTCAGGAAGACATTTGCATGTCTATACTTGTAGCTTATATATAAACACGCAAACAAAAAAATCAAGTATAAAAAGATAAGTGCCTCAATGAGGGTGTGGGCAAATATTTTGGATAATGTTAATCTTAGCCTCATGCCCTAATGGCTCCCTCCCTATCTCTAATCTACAAAAACTTTTACAAACCCTTTAATCAGCTCTAGGATTCTCTTATGTTCTGCTTCACACCTTTCACTTAAAACTTTGGTAGCTTTTGGCTAGGTTTCTCTGGTTTCTCTCTTATTGGCTTGTACTCCAATTTCCCTCTTTGCCTATGTCTCAGAAATATATACATTTTAACAATCTGCCTGCTCTTATCAGCCTGCTGTAACTTCTCCCATTCCATTCTGGCCTCTGTCCCAGATGCATGCTCTGCAGCCTGTCCCTGTGCCATATCCCATTCCTTGGATGGAACACTCCATCTTGGGCCACCAATTTGAGTAAGCTTCTTCAGTGGGCTCTTGCTCCTCAGAGTGTGGTTGGATCAGCAGCCTAGTTATCATTTGGGAGCTTGTAAGAAATGTAAAATATTTGGCTCCACTGTAGACCTACTAAAGAATCTAAATCTCAGTAAGATCCCAGATGATGTGTATCCTTGAGGAGGTAAGATCTTACTGGAGCTTAGAGAGGTTTCAATTTCACTTGGCCTTGTCTGTGAAACTCTCACAGTGGTGGAGCTTATAGAGGTTTCAATTTCACTTGGCATTGTCTGTGAAACTCTCACAGTGCAAGTAGTATTTTGATAATACTACAGGAATGATTAGGGATTTATCAAGGAGGAGAATATACCATGGTAGAAAAATAGTATGTGTAAAGGCATAATTGGGAAAATATTAATTCAGTTTTTCTGCAGCATAACATGTAAAAGAGAGAGGTAGATCTGGTGGTTTTAAAACATGGTTGCAAATGTTTTAACACTCCTCCCGCCTAGTGTCCCTTGAATCTGGGTGGGTTTGTGACTGCTTTGTTCAGCAGAGTGTGGTAGTAGTGATATTATACTACTTCCAGGGATACTCATCAGAGACCAAGCAGCTTTCACTTGCTTATGGAACCCTGAGCTGCCAATTAGATGTTTGAACAACCTGAGGCTGTAATGCTTGTATGCATTAGGATTCATTAAAAAGTTTTAAATANCTGGTGGTTTTAAAACATGGTTGCAAATGTTTTAACACTCCTCCCGCCTAGTGTCCCTTGATTCTGGGTGGGTTTGTGACTGCTTTGTTCAGCAGAGTGTGGTAGTAGTGATATTATACTACTTCCAGGGATACGCATCAGAGACCAAGCAGCTTTCACTTGCTTATGGAACCCTGAGCTGCCAATTAGATATTTGAACAACCTGAGGCTGTAATGCTTGTATGCATTAGGATTCATTAAAAAGTTTTAAATAGGGAAATAATATGGTATATGCAAGACCTTTGGCAAGGTAACTTAGTTAAAAAGCTATTGCAATATGTTAGAAGAAAAATGATAAGACTTTGTACTAGGAAAGTGTTAGCTGAAATGAAGGGAATAAATTTGAAAATGACTTAGGGCGTAAGATGTGCAGGACTTGATGATTGATTAAATGTGAGGGTGAGGCAAAACATTACCTCATTTGGATATGTGGATCATTGGTATTGTCATTTATCAAAGTAAGGAATGTAGAAAGATTGGAAAGTGCTTTGTGGGAGGAGAATGAGTGTGTCACAGAACACATCCAGTTAAAGATGTACAGAGAGCAGTTGGGTTTGAATTGGGACTAATTTATGTATAGCTCACAACATCAAATGTATTTTTTCACATAGGCCAATTTGAATAATCAGCAGTGGCTGTCTGGAAGGTTGAGTTGAGGATTCTGAAGGTGGTCTTGGTTTGATGGGAGAAAGAATCATCAGTGATTGATATTTGCCTGGAGCAGAGCCAAGGAGAGTGACCATTTGCCTTATGTGTCTTTGTCCACTTTGATATTAATGATATGAAATGTTGAAAAGTGGTATTATTGAGAAGTAATGATTATCAAATGGATGTGCCATGGGTAACACCAATATTTATCTCTTTCCAAACCTTCCTACACTTTGCTGACTGTGAGGAAGACTGCAAATATATTCATCTAACCCATCATTTATTATTCATCGTGTGATGCTCTGTGAGGACTAACCCACTGTAGTCCTGGGTAATTGTAAGAGTTGGCAGTGATGATGAAGCGGGCTTCCCTGCAAGTGAAAGCCATAGGAAGAAGTGGAATCACGGAATTCTAGAATTGGAAAGAAATTTGGAGTTCGGTCATTTTAGCCCTTTCATTTTACTGAGAAGAAGATTGACGCTTCTAAGATCACTTAGCTTTATAAGCTTTGAAATCTATACAATTCTATATAAATTTTTCTTGTTAGGGACAGAGCTGGTACAGGAAGTTAGTCTAACTGCTGCTGATGACATTGGCTTACAATGAACTAGATTGAGTGCACAGCAGGTAGAGACTACTCTGTAACTGCCCAGGGTGAAGCAGAGACTGACTCCACACCGAGGAAATCTATTCCCATCCATGGCTATCAGAAGCTTCTCTGCTGCTAGCTGTGGAACTCAGAAGGTACCTTCAGATTTTCATGGAAGGATAAGAGATGGCTGGAGTGTTTCCAGAACGGTGGTTTT
>NW_007732259.1:10219-11243 GCF_000696425.1 Galeopterus variegatus | reverse complement strand
TACCTTCAGATTTTCATGGAAGGATAAGAGATGGCTGGAGTGTTTCCAGAACGGTGGTTTTGTAACAGCTGTAGTCTCAAAACTTAGGAAGAGCAAGCACAAAACATGTTTTTGCAAATATTTTTCATGGATTTAAGACCTAAGTTGTTTACCAGATTGTCTTGCTTAAGAAATATGACTAGTTTTAGCTGACAAGTTGGATTTTGTGAACTGATTGATCCCAGCTGCCAATTGTCAAAGCCAGAGGATGTTCCAAATTGGCAGTCCCCAAAGACCTTAAGTGGATTGGTTTGAAGTGGGGAAAGGAAGATTTGGGGATGGAGAAAATAATTTTGTAAAGCTAATGTGATTCTGAAAGTATTTGAAATACAAATATTCATTAGAACACATAAAAAGTCAATAGTCCAAGCTTTATTCTACTTCGCAAGCTGTTCTAATGTCTTCTAAGTTTGTAGGTACCGTTTTCACCTTCATCTTTTATTTTTCTTACTGCATTTTCTAATAGTAAATAGCTGCACATTCTTAAGGAGAAGCTGTCTTTAGAATTCAGAAAATTATTCTTATTTTGACAAAAACACTAAGCATTTACGTTTTAAGAAAGACATGGTGAGATGGTTTGCTTGGATAGATTCTTGAGGGGGTAAATGAGGCAGTTGCTCAAAATTCAATTTTTAAATTTTATTGTGAGATGTAAGTCTATATTTGGGCACATTATTGTTATTAGCAGTGCTAATAATGCTGTTGACATCACCATTTACTAGCTGTGCAACTTTAGTTCTTTGTGCCTTATATCCGATGATTGGTACCTATCTCTAACCCATGCAAAGTGCTTGTCACATAGATAATGCTTTATAAATATTGTTACTTTTACAAATCATAACAGTGTGTGGATAATGCCATAAATATTATTGATTAAGTATATAATAAGACTCTGCATTAGTTGCTAGGGTGCAGCTTAATTAAAAAATCATTTATTACTCTTCAGAGGTCCACATGCCTAGTCCTTTAAACAGTGTTTAGGAAA
>NW_007732259.1:0-9176 GCF_000696425.1 Galeopterus variegatus | reverse complement strand
GGTTTAACCCAAGCACTGAGTTTACGTAGATGAAGCTGTGCTTGCGGCATAACCTTCTGAGGCACTGTATCAGTCCATTTCTGATGCTTTTAATAAAATACATGGAACTGGGTAATTTATAAAGAAAAGTGAAATTTATTGCTTACAGTTTCTGAGGCTGGTGGCAACAGTGACCAAGTGGTCTCACATTGCAAGATGGTAGAAGCAGAGAGAGCAAAGAGAGCAAGAGAGAGAGAAAAACCGACTCTCCTCTTCTTTTAAAGTCCTCAGAGCCACACCTCTGACCACCATTAATAATCCATTTACTACCACACCGTCCTACAATCCAATCATTTCTTCAAGGCTCCACCTTTCAATTACCATAATAGGATATTCCACCCCCCTGACAGTCATCGTGGTGACTAAGTTTCTAATACATAAAACTTGGGGGACACAATTCAAGATTCAGTGAGTTTGGGGGGATATAATTCAATTCACCACAGGCACCAATTAGGTATCTAATTATTTGGATTGGTGATTTCGTCCTCTGCCTTCCTATTGCTTAAGGGGAAGTGGTCATTTCTCTTAATTAAATCTTCATGGCTTATAATTCAATTCACCACAGGCACCAATTAGGTATCTAATTATTTGGATTGGTGATTTCATCCTCTGCCTTCCTATTGCTTAAGGGGAAGTGGTCATTTCTCTTAATTAAATCTTCATGGCTCCATTGGAAGAAAAGTCAAATAAACACTTTGACGGTGAATTAGGTAAACAGTGAAGTGCATTGTCTGTGCTGCTAAACTAGTTAGTTACTCTAGGTTCTATATAGAAAACACAAAATAGCAACTGACTCTCAGGCTTCCTTCACTTTCCCCAAAGAAAAGTTCCCAGTGAAGAAAAAATTTTACCAGATTTATTGGACAAAAAATATTTTAAGAAACCAAAACATCTTGAGACCTGTTTCCCAGGAGAAAGTACCCTTTATTAGGTGAGATGCAGCATTATGGGAGTAAATTAATACAAATAAATTAATGATTGACTATTGAAAGGCTATAATCTGAATTTTGTTATCCAAAATGCAACTGATGAAAGTAAAAGAATGGCCAATTGTTAGAAATATCATGACATAATCAGACAGGCATTGGTTCAAATTGTGTTTAGTCACTTTTTATACTTGTCATCCTGGGCTTAGTTCAAACTCCTTTGTACCTCATCATCTAGATGATAAATACTTGGTAGGGATTACTTTATTATTTGGAGCTAAGCAAAGTGAAATTCTGAGTGTATGACTAAGTGCATTTTATTATTTAAATATAATGTCTGGACTCAGTTTAAGCTTACTCTAGCAGAAAAACTTAATATTTGGAACAGTCAAGGCAGTATTTTAAATCCAAAACTCATCTCTCTCTCTTTCAGAAAAGAGTATGGCAGGAAAAGGAAAATCAAACCAACTAATTATTGTCTGTTATGTAAAAGACTTAGAAGAACTTATTTCTGGTAGGCACCATCGAGAAGACCAGACAATTCTACCACCCTTTCTAAAAATATTTTATATAAAAAAACAGCACTAGGAAACATATAATAAATCTAATAAAACAAAGATTGGGTGCTTACAACATGCTGGCAATTTACATTTAGTGACTTTATCAAGTGGGTACTATTATTATAAATATTTTTAGGGTCACAGAGCAAATAAACTATAGAATTAGGACTCAAACTTAGGTTTAACTCTATTATAATTAGAGTTGCCAAATGATGGTTATAGTGTTTTCAAAATTTAGAAATTTGGAGGAAGAAGAAATGTACAGGCTGGAGTGGTCTGGTAAGTATCAGTGGAGAAAGTGTAGAATCAACTGTGCTCTGAAGAGCAAGTAGTAGGGTATTTAGGTGGCAAGGACGGCAGCAGGAAAAATAGAGACATAGGAAGTTTCATATGCATTCTTATGTTAGTTAGTTGACCAGTTTGACCCAAGAGCATATTCTGGAAGGCGAGTGATCAGAGGTAAGATTTTCTTTTGAACAGCTTTATTGAGGTATAATTGATATATAATATGCAGCAAATATTTAACATGTGCAATTTGATAAGTTTTGACATATGTGTGTAACTGAAACTATCACCATGATCAAGATAATAGACATACCCATCTCTGTCAAAAGTTTCTTTGAGCATTGTTGTAATTAATTCTCCCTTTCCAGCCCTCTTACCTTCCTACTTCCTGTACCCAGGCAACCACTGATATGCTTTCTGTCACTGTACATTAGTATGAATTTTCTAGAACTTTATATAAATGTTTTTGTCTGGCTTCTTTCACTCAAGATAATTATTCTGTGATTCATCTATGTTGTTGAATATATTTATAGTTCATTCTTTTTGTTGGTAAGTAGTATTCATGGGATTGATTTACCACCATTTGTTTAGCCACTCACCTGTTGATGGGCATTTGGATTACTTCCAGTTTTCACCATTACAAATAAAGCTACTATGAATGTTCACTCACAAATCTTTGTATGGACCTATGCTTTCACTTCTCATGGGTAAATACTTGGAACAGAATGGCTAGATCATATGGTATGCGAATGTTTAAATTTTTAAGAAATGCCAACATACAGACTCAGATGCCTAGCTAAGAAACTTGAACTATAATTTGGAGGCAACAGAGACCCATTAAAGGTTTAGAATGAGGGAGGGACAAGATATATTAGTGATATAGGAAGGTTGGCATAGGTGACTGCTGAAATAGTCCAGACATGAAAAGATAAATGTCTGAACCAGTGGTGTGGGAGTGAAAATAGAAAGGAAGGGGCAGAAACAAAGGACAATTTAAAGAAAGAATTAATGAGACTTATTTTATTTCCTTATAGGAATGAAAGGAGAAGTTCGCTTGTAATTTTCTAGCTTTAGAGACTAGAAGTGTCATACCATTTATGTTAACAGAAAAGTCAGGAGATGCATTTTGAATGAGTGGGATTTAGATATGTTGAATTTGAAGTACATTCAACTGTCTCCCTGGAATATTTTATTTTTGTGCAAATGTTTACACCCTGCTTCAATTCCACATGAATTTTAGGTGATCATAATACCACATAGAAGAGGAACTTTGGAAATAAGTTAGAGGTAGAAGCTGCCAGTGAGGTGGCGATGGGGAAAAAAGTATGATATAGAACTGTGGTGGGGGATTTAAGGAGAGTTGCAAAATATGTGGAGGAATATATTTAGGAAACTTCCCCCCACATAATAATGGCTCAAGTTGGGATAGTTCAAGTTGGGAGATAGTTCAAGTTGGGAGTCTACTCCAGGGGTTATTCCTGGTATTTCTAAAGGTCATTTGGTGGTAGAATTATTGAAAATCCTGTTCTTTTTGTGATGGTCATTACTTTCCAAGGTGGTAGATATGAACTGTGGTCAATCTCTGCTTAGTTTTTCTTAAGTTTCATTGATATGGGTTAAATATGTTCACCAAAAGTTCATGTATTGGAAACTTTAAGAGGGCAGGAAATTCAATTTTGGTATTTGAAAGGTGGGACCTTTAAGAGGTGATAAGGTTGTGAGGACTGTGTCCTTGTGAATGGATTGATCAATTTATGGAGTAGTGGGTGTGGTCTTGATGGCTTTATAAGGAGGGCAAGTGAAAAGATTAGCTCTCTTGCTCAGCCCAGTCTTGCTATGTGACCCTCTGCACCTCCATGGGACTCTGAACCAAGAAAACCTTAACCAGATGTATTCCCTGAACTTTGGACTTCCCAGCCTCCAGAACTGTAAGAAATAGATTTCATTCCTTTATAAATTACCCAGTTTCAGGTTTTCTGTTGTAAGTGACAGAAATGGACTAATAAATCCATCACTGCTGGGAATGACCCTTATCTGTTTTGGTTTTGCCTGAAGATAAATAGCCAGGAATTTGTACTGTTGTATCTTTAAAAGATGTTCCGAGGACTCAACCAACAGTGTTGCATGCAATGTTACTGACTTAAATATGTTCACCAAAAGTTCATGTATTGGAAACTTTAAGAGGGCGGGAAATTCAATTTTGGTATTTGAAAGGTGGGACCTTTAAGAGGTGATTAGGTTGTGAGGACTGTGTCCTTGTGAATGGATTGATCAATTTATGGAGTAGTGGGTGTTGTCTTGATGGCTTTATAAGGAGGGCAAGTGAAAAGATTAGCTCTCTTGCTCAGCCCAGTCTTGCTATGTGACCCTCTGCATCTCCATGGGACTCTGAACCAAGAAAACCTTAACCAGATGTATTACCTGGACTTTGGACTTCCCAGCCTCCAGAACTGTAAGAAATAGATTTCATTCCTTTATAAATTACCCAGTTTCAGGTTTTCTGTTGTAAGTGACAGAAATGGACTAATAAATCCATCACTGCTGGGAATGACCCTTATCTATTTTGGTTTTGCCTGAAGATAAATAGCCAGGAATTTGTACTGTTTGCCTGAAGATAAATAGCCAGGAATTTCCACTGTTGTATCTTTAAAAGATGTTCCGAGGACTCAACCAACAGTGTTGCATGCAATGTTACTGAGCCTTAGGGAAATTTAATTTAAAATTTAGCTTTGGGGAAAGTATGCTTCAGGCATTTCTTACTGTATTTAAAATTCGTATTTAAACAACTCACGCCAAATTAAAAAAAAATCTCTTAGATTTTTATGAAGTAGAGTTATGCTTTATGGACTGCAGGCAAATTATGTGCGCAGCAGTGAGGGAATCAAAATACAGCACCCATCATCACAAGTCCTTGTTAGAAATGCTTTGGATGGTCTTGATGGTGTATATTTATTTTGAGAAGGACTTCCCATTCCAATCCCACCCACAGCTAGCCACACACGTGCTGAGACCACTTACTTCATCATGAAATAATAATACAGTGATACTTCTTAACAGTTTATAGGACAGAGAGTGTTTAAGTGTGATTTTTAAAAAGGAAAACACATAGTAATGATGCCTCAGGAGACACAATGAACTATGTTGAATTTCTGCCAGTACTTTCATTTTAAAGTGGTTGACGGTTGATTTAAATGTAGTGCTTTCTGTGGATTGAGACAAAAATTAAATATTTTCCCCTTGATTCTTCTTTGATTCTCTTTGCTTTAGTTAAGATAACATTCTTTATGTCCATATTAGCATTTCTTGAACACTCAGTATTTGTTACATTGTGTTAGAAAGAGATTTGACACAGTTGTCGTAGGGCTCCTTACCCCAATTTGTTTATATGCCTCTTAATGGCATCCTTTTTAAGATGACCTTTGCTATGAGTCAAGATAATTGTTCAGATTTACATATTAGTCTGTTTTGTTTCATTGCATGTTAACATTAGAGACCTCTATAATTAGATTATATATATAATTAGATTGTTGTTCTATAAGACCAGAGCATTGCAGGTGGCTTTGCTTGGGTCCATAAAGCAACATCATTATTGTGAAAATTTTAGTAGGCTTGTTTGGAGCCAGGTTGTGTTTTTATAGTTCCATTTCAGTCATCCAACTCTAAGGCTTACTCACAGATTTTCCTTCTGTATGTAGGCAGGGTAGCCATCCATGCAGGGACACATCCTGGTTAAACTCTTCAACTTCCATGAAAGACTGCTAAAGTTATCTATTGATACATAACAGGTCATTCAAAACTTCAGTGATTTTAAACAAAATGACTTAAAAAATCTCAGATGGTGCTTCTGTGGTCAAGAATTCAGGAGAGGCTGAGCAAGGCAATTTTGGCTTGAGTCTTTCATCTAGTTGCAGTAAGATTGTGGCTAGACCTGAGGACTTTTCTAAAGTTTCTTCATTCTCTTGTAAGGTTGTGAGGACTAAGGACTCCAACACATTGGGTCTAGAAAAATGGGCTCACCTTGGACATCTATCTATGTAGTCTCTTCATGTGATTTTTTCAGTTTGGAAGCTTTGCGATAGCTATACTTCTTAAGCATTGGCCCTGAGAGTCCAAGGTATGTGTCCTAGGAGGGAGAAAGTCAAGTGGAAGCTATATAATCTTTCATGACCAAGGCTGAGAAGTTAGTATCCCTTTCATCATGATCTATTAGTTGAAGAAGTTATGCACATCCATTAGGTTCAGAGTGAGGAAGCTTAGATCACACTTCTTGGTGGAGAAGTGTTGGCATCACATTGTTAAAGAGAATGTGGGGTGTGATGCATATTGCTGCCTACTGGTACTTAGATGGTTGTCTAACATGAATGTCTGACTTTTAGGCATCTAGTTAGATAATATGGCCTTAAATTCTCTGCTGCTCTGTGCTCGTCAAAGCCTCAGTTGTGAGAAATAATATTGCATGCTCATGAAACGTCTGTGTGGAAAAAAATATTCAGGGAGGATGTTATAAATATTCTGCCCTTTGCTTCTGGATCAAACCAGATCATTAGAGAGCTTTCTGAAGCTTTATAGAAATGCTTCACCCGACTTGACCTTTGGCATGCATTGGGGTAAGCTATGACAAATGGCCTTATAAAAATCACTAATGCAAGCCCTACAAGAAATTCTCAAGGAAGTACTGGGTTTGATACCACAAAAACAACCATCACTGCCATGAATATGGAAGAAAGAACAGTACCTACCAGCAAAACAAAAGTGCTAACAAAAGAGAAAAAAGTAGTTTACCTATCACCTTAAGACATCTAAACACATAGCAGTAAAATCCTAGGAGTAAATCAACACCTTTCAATAATAACTCTAAATGTAAAGGGATTAAATTCCCCATTCAAAAGACACAGATTGACTGATTGGATTAAAAAGATGGACTGATTAATACACTGTCTTCAAGAGAGTCACTAGACCTGTAAAGACACACATAGATGAAGAGTGAAAGGATGGAAAAAGATATATCATGCAAATAGAAATGAAAAACGAGATTTAGTAGCTATTCTTATATCAGATAAAATAGACTTTAAAGCAAAAACAATAAAAAGAGATAAAGAAGGCCACTATATGATAAAAGGATCTATCCATCAAGAAGACATAACAATCATAAATATATATGCACCTAATGTCACAGCAGCCAGATTTGCAAAGCAAACACTATTAGATCTAAAGAAAGATATAGACACTAACACCATAAGAGCAGGGGTCCTGAACATCCCACTCTCATCATTGGACAGATCATCTAGGCAAAAAATCAACAGAGAAACACAAGATCTAAACAATACTTTAGACCAATTGGATTTGGCAGATATCTATAGAACACTCCATCCAACAACTTCAGAATATTCATTCTTCTCATCATCACATGGAACATTTTCCAGGATAGACCACATGTTAGGTCACAAAGCAAGTCTTATTAAATTCAAAAAAGTTGGAATCATTCCATGTATCTTTTCAGATCACAATGGATTAAAATTAGAAATCAATAATCAACAAAACTCTGAGACCTATACAAACACATGGAAATTAAACAGCATTCTACTTAATGACATGTGGGTGCAAGAAGAAATTGAACAGGAAATCAAAAAATTTCTTGAAACTAATGAAAATAGTGACACATCATACCCAAACCTGTGGGATACTGCAAAAGCAGTATTAAGGGGGAAATTTATCACATTAAATGTTTACTTCAGAAGAATAGAAAGATGGCAAATAAACAACCTAACACTTCACCTTAAAGATCTAGAAAAACAAGAACAATCCAAACATAAGGTTAGTAGATGGAAAGAAATAATTAAGATCAGAGAGAACTAAATGAAATAGAAATATAAAAAACAATACAAAAGGTCAATGAAACAAAAAGTTGGTTTTTGAAAAGATAAATAAAATCGACAAACCTTTAGCAAGATTAACTAAGAAGAGAGAAGACGCAAATAACAAAAATTGGAAACGAAAAAGGTGGTATTACAACTGACACTTCAGAAATACAAGGAATCATTAGAGACTAGTATAAACTTCTATATGCCAACATATTGGAAAATCTGGAGGAAATGAATAAATTTCTGGATGCACACAGATCACCAAAACTAAGTCAAGAAGATATAGAATATCTGAACAGACCAATAACAATAAAAAAGATTGAAGCTGTTATCAGAAGGCTCCTAACAAAGAAAAGTTCAGGACTAGATAGGTTTACTGCAGATTTCTACCAAATCTTCAAAGAGGAACTGATACCAATTCTCTACAAACTGTCCCAAAAAACTGAAACAGAGGCCATTCTCTCAAACTCATTTTATGAGGCAGATATCACCATGATACCCAAACCAGAGAAATATGCATCAAAAATAGAAAACTACAGGCCAATATCCTTTATGAATATAGATGCAAAAATCCTCAATAAAACACTAGCTAACAGAATACAGCAACACATACAGAAAATTATACACCATGATCAAATGGGATTCATCCCAGGGATGCAAGGTTTGTTCAACATATGCAAATCAATAAATGTGATACACCACATTAATAAAAGCAAATACAAAAACTACATGATAATCTCTATTGATGCTGCAAAAGCATTTGACAAAATTAACATGCTTTCATGATAAAGACTCTCCACAAGTTAGGCATAGAGGGAAAGTATCTCAACATAATTAAAGTGATAAATGATAAGCCCACTGCCAATATCATCCTGAATGGGGAACTAGACAAGGATGCCTACTCTCACCACTCCTATTCAACAGAGTGTTGGAAATACTAGTCAGAGCAATTACAGAAGAGAAAGAAATAAAGGGCATCCAGATTGGAAAGGATGAAGTCAAGCTGTCTCTTTTTGCAGATGATATGATCCTATATATTGAACAGCCTAAAGCTTCTATAAAAAAACTCCTAGAGTTGATAAATGATTTCAGCAAAGTTGCAGGATACAAAATCAACACATGAAAATCAGTAGCATTTCTATACTCCAACAGTGTACATACAGAAAAAGAAATCAAGAAAGCTAGCCCATTTACAGTAGCTACCCAAAAAATAGAATATTTAGGAATAAAGCTGATCAAGGATGTGAAAAATCTCTACAAGAGAGCTGCAAACCATTGTTGAGAGAAATTAAAGAGGGCACAAGAAGTTGGAAAGATATCCCATGTCCTTGCATGGGAAGAACTAACATTGTGAAAATGTCCATAGTACCCAAAGTGATCTACAGATTCAATGCAATCCCCATCAAAATTCCAGTGACATTTTTCCCTGAGATAGAAAAAGCTGTCCAGACATTTATATGGAACAACAAAAGACCACACATAGCCAAAGCAATCCTGAGCAAAAA
>NW_007732258.1:109770-137603 GCF_000696425.1 Galeopterus variegatus | reverse complement strand
AGGGAGGAGGGAGGGGGGGTTTCGGTAATGGGCCACAATAATCAACCTCATTGTATATTGACAAAATAAAATTAGAAAAATAACAATTATAATAATGTTTTATTTAATCCAATATACTCCAAATATTATGAGTTTAAAAGTAATCAATATAAAAATTGTTAATGATGTATTTAAAAATTTTTTTACACATAGTCTTTGAAATTCAATGTGCATTTTACATTTATAGCACATCTCCATCTGGACTAGCCACATTTAAGTGTTCAGTGGCCACATGTGACCAGCAGCTACCATATTGAATAATAAAATAGAACGAACTTGGCAACATTTCTTGTTTTACAAAAGCTATCCTTGGAGGTGGCTTATCCAATGTTTAAGAGTTTCATTCATATATAAGTAAACAACCATTTCCATACGCAAACAACCATTTTATTTTAAATTACAAATTAAATATATAAAAATAATTTTGACATTACCACACCTTGAGAATAAAAACATAACAAAACCAAACAAATCAGCCTCATTTACTTTGATTAAAAACAGTTCAAATTAGCATGCAAGATTGACAGATTCAACCTCTTTCTTTTTAAAAGATGACCAGCAAGGGGATCTTAACCCTTGACTTGGTGTTGTTAGCACCACACTCTCCCGAGTGAGGTAACCGGCCATTCCCATATAGGGATCTGAACCCGTGGCCTTGTTGCCATCAGCACCACGCTCTTCCAAGTGAGCCACGGGCCGGCCCTGACAGATTCAACCTCTTATTGGAATATATTTCTCCCAGGTACATTATATATATTTTCATTTATCTTTTAAACATACACATTCCATTGTATTATCCCATTTTATAGATGAGGAAACTGATGCCCAGCAATAAGTAATTTGCCCAAGCTTGCATGGGCAGGGTACTGGGGGATAAGGGGTTAGGGTGGCATTGCCCAACTGGATTTAAGTCCGAAAATGAGACGCATGACTTCCATTTCATTTATATGCTTCATATCCCCACCCCCATGTTGCTTAGGACAGATTAACAGTAATTACCTAGAATTTGAGAAAGAGAGGGCCTGATTAATTAAGGACAAACCAGAAAATTCTCTGTTTGAAAAGCTTTTGAAAAAGATGTCTGCATACTAAAAAAGTTTTATGATAAAAGTATTATGTTTTAAAAAATAATCAGAGATTAAAAAGGCATAAAGTAAAAAGTTAAACTCCCCTCCCTCTCTCATTCCTAATCTCAATCATGCTACCTCCTTTTTTATACACTCCAATGGCTTTCCTTTGGATTTAGACTATAAACCAAACTCCTGACCAAGGCCACGCATGATCTGGCCCTCTGTGCTTGACTCTGCTTCACTAATTTGTGCAACAAGAATTGCTTCTTGGCCTTTTGGCTAAAATCAAGTGTAATTTATGCAACAAATATCTATGGAGTGCTGACTGTGAGTGTATCACTGTTTAGGAGCTGAGTAGCACCACGTTCTGACCTTCATGAGCCCCTTCCTCCATAAAAAACACTAAAAATTGTATTTTAAGACTGCATGGTATAAAGACAAACATAGTCTTTGACACTAAAATTTCGTTTGTTTCTTTCTGATTTTTTTTTTTTTAAAAAGATGACCGGTAAGGGGATCTTAACCCTTGACTTGGTGTTGTCAGCACCACGCTCAGCCAGTGAGCGAACCGGCCATCCCTATATGGGATCCGAACCCGTGGCCTTGGTGTTATCAGCACCGCACTCTACCGAGTGAGCCACAGGCCGGCCCGTTTCTTTCTGATTTTAAAAGAAATTAAAATACTCTTCTGGATCTCTAAAAGTTTTGTGGGCCTTGGGCATGGTGCCTGCCACATCTAATGAGGTTGGCCCTGGAAGCTCTGGTTCACTGCACCCTAGCCACTTTGTTCTCAGAAACCACCCAGCTTATTCCCGCTTTGGAAATTTTACCTTTGCTGTGCCCTCTCAGTACTATTTCCTTGGTTTGATACTCATCCTATGTATGCCATATTAAATGTCACCTTTCAAGAGAGCCCTTTCGTGCAACTGTATTTAAAATAGCTTCTCTCTTCCAGCAGTCATCTTATCCTCTTTCCCCAGAGTACTGATCACTCAAATGTCTTGTTTATGTGAAAAATTATTGCCTGTCTGTTTCCAGGAGAAGCAGGGTCCTTGAGGGCAGCAAACTTTTTTTTGTCTTATTCACTCTGTGCTTAGCGTTTAGTAGGTGCTGATGAATGAACGAATCCCATCCTCCAGAGATTTCAGAGATGATAATAGTTGACAGTTTCTTGACTATCCTTTGAGATATTTTCTGAGTATAGATAATCGATCTATTTATCTATTTTCTCTATATCAGTATCTATCCTTTTGAAAAACACAAATAAGATCACACTATACCTGTCTTTTTTGTTGTTGTTGTTGTTTTCTTTTTTAAAAGATGACCAGTAAGGGGATCTTAACCCTTGACTTGGTGTTATCAGCACCACACTCTCCCAAGTGACCCACCGGCCGGCCCAAAGGCTTCCTTTCCTTAAAAAAAAATTGCTAATGTATTGTTTTAGTTTTGTGTTCTTGCCCCTACTTTTCTACATTTTCTGGCAGTGTAGTATCATGTTTTGAGTCCTCTCTAGTAGATATATAATATACATATCATGTATTTGTTTATCATATATAATTACATACTATATAAAATACACTATTTTTACATAGAAATTATATACCAAAATCTGTGTTTTGACTGGTAAATTTTAGATGGCGTACTGGGTTGAGTAGTGGCACCTCCACCCCCCAAATTCCTGTTCTCCTGGAGCCTGTGAATGTGGCCTTATTTGGAAATAGGGTCTTTGCAGATGTAATCAAGTTAATATGAAATCATACTGGATTAGGGTAGGCTCTAACACAATGACTAGTGTTCTTAAGGGGGAAATTTGGACACAGGGGAGAACAACATTGAAGAAAGAGGCAGAGATTGGAATGATGGGTGTACTAGCCAAGGGGTGCCAAAAACTGTTGGCAACCACCAGAAGCTGGAGGAGAAGCATAGAACAGATTCTCCCCAGAGCCCCCAGTTGGAACCAGCCCTGTGGACACCTTAATTTTGGACTTGTGCCCTCAAGAACTGTGCGAAAATAACTTATGTTATTTTAAGTAACCCAGTTAGTGGTAATTTGTTACTACAGCCCTAGAAAACTAAAACAGATGGTATGCACTGTAGCCTTACCCTATTTTAAGCAGTGTTGTCTTGTCTGAAAGTGTAACCATTGGCCTCACAGAAGTCTGCCCAGAGTGAGCTTAGACTTCTGTGTAGCTCTACAGGACAGCATTAAGATAAATGGGTCCTTCCTGGGGAAAATGATAAAATCATGGCTTCTTTTGAGGACTGGGCGTTTTAAAATGAAGGGCCCCAGCGTCCTCCTTTTGAATAGTTTCATTTTCCAGGGCTAATAAATATGGAGAGAGGTGAGAAAGCTTCATGGGACTCAGGGCCCCCAACTATGTGGAGGCAGCGGCGGAGAGGAAAGAGCTCAGTTAGAAGGTAGGAGAGCTAGGCTCTATGCCCAGGTCCTGCCCCCAACTCTGTATGTGGTCTTGGGCAAGTCCCCTCCTTCCTTTCGGCCTCGGTTTCCCCACGTTAAAAGGGGAGGAATCAGGGCTGGATCTGCCATCTTCAAACACCTGGGCTTCCAGGTGGGCACAATTGTCTATCCCGGGTGCGGGCTGGGGTCCAGGGGGCATCGACGGTGCCTGGGACACTAGACCCTCCCTTCGGTGAGGCCCGACAGCGTCCGGTGGCCGGGCCCTCGCTGGCTTCGCTGGCCAGGGGCGCAGAGGGCTGGGGTCCGGCTCTGAGCCGCCGCCGCCGCTCACCTTCCCGATGTTTCCGCTGCTGTAGGTGTCCAGCAGGTTTATAAACACCCTCTGGATCCGGATGACTTTCTCCGTCGGGGCAGCAGCTTCCTCTTGAGCCATGGTGGGAGCCTCGCTGGTTGCTAAGGCGAAAGCGTCCCGTCAGTTGCCAAAGAGGCGGGTCCAGTCCTGCTCTCTGGGGGCGGGGCTCCGGGCCCGAGGCTGCCCCTTCTCGGTCCGCGGCGTGGGCGCCGCGCGGTGTCCCCGTCCGAGTGCTCTTCTCCGTAGCCCGGCGCGTGCAGCCTGGGTCTCACTCTGCCCTGCCACCCGCCCATTGTTCTCATTTATTTTTTTCTTACTGATTTGTAAGTTATTTATTTTTAATTTTATTATTTTTTTGGCAGCTGGACGGTATGGGAATCCAAACCCTGGCCTTAGTGTTACTATACCGCGCTCTAACCAGCTGAGCTAACTGGCCAGCTTCAAGAATTATTTACTTAAAGTTTTTTTCTTTTTCCTTTAGAAGTGAAAGCAAGGCTTAATTTTTCTGGTTAAATTATTTAAACAGTATAGGTAAAATGGAGGGTTTTTTTTTTTCTTTTTTCCGTGTCCGGCAACGGATCGCAACCCTCGGTGTTGCGCCTGCACCCCGCTCAGCCAGTGAGCGGGAACCGGTCAAAATGGAGGTTTTAATATCTAGGTTCTTTGTATATGTGTGTAGTTTTATTTACTTATTTATTTATTTTTCAAAAGATGACCGGTAAGGGGATCTTAACCCTTGACTTGGTGTTGTCAGCACCAGGCTCACCCATTGAGTTAACGGCCATCCCTATACAGGGATCCGAACCCGTGGCCTTGGTGTTATCAGCATCACACTCTCCTGAGTGAGCCATGGGCCAGCCCTATTTGTGTAGTTTTACTAATGTCCTCTCCCTGTTTCTCTTTCATCCTAATAAAAAGAGCAACTCACTTCAAATCAAAATGTAACAATTTCAGAATTCAAAATGGAAACAGAAGCTCTTGGAATAAATCGTTTATCACAAAATGAACAATTTCAATTTTCAAACACTTTTCTTCATACTTAACTCAAAATGAGTAAACAGAATTTTATTCAAACTTTACAAATATAATTTACATTTAGCCTGAGATTAATCATTAAAGTTCACCTGAAGTTAGACTTCATTGCCCAAACAGTTAATAAGCATCTGAAAATAAAGATGAAAATGAACATGCATTACAAAAAATAATTAAAGCATTCCAAATAAGTTTGACAATGCATAATGACACAAACTGAACTTTAAGTTGCTCTGGTCCACATGATCTTCGGAGCCTAAAAGTACCTATTTTTAAATAAACAAATCTGCAATGACAAATTTATGAAGTTGTGTCCAGATGCAGAATTTTAGTTCAACATTCCTACAGCAGCTGCTTTAGGCAATTTAAAAAAACATAACTCCCCAAATCCTTATTGTTCAACATGTACTTGAAAACATGCAGCAGCATGGTACAATTTATTAGGTTTATAAATATCGGTACCTGTAATAAAATATAAAATACAGAGTATCCATTTTTCAAATATTAAGTCTCTGAATGCTTCATTCATCCTTTGGTTTCAAACCTATTCAGTGCACTCATATTGCATTGTACATTTAGCACTGAGACAGAACACTGTACATCTGTTGGGGAAGGAGGGGTGCTGTGGGAATAACAAAGCACTACATTATAGAAGGTAAAAGTTGAAGCAAAAATACTTTCTGAATATACACTATATATTATGTAAACAAACATTCAGAATAAGAATCAACACAGGCCAAAATATTGTTTTCTAGGAAACCAGAATCTTTCTTTTAAATCACACACATTGATGATGCTTTTTGTTAAAAAAAGAATGGAACCTGTTCCTGTATTTGCTTATGTGCTTTAGGTTATCTTGGAAACAAGTAATTATTACATTCATTTGCTAACGGTTTTATCCTCTGCTTAGTTGGCTGGCTGTTGCAAATAAGGAATAAGAACTATTTCAGTACCTGTTTTGCACTTAATACTAGTTAAGTAATATATACTTAATTAACCTTTATCAATCCATATTACTAATATAAATAGATTAAGTGAAGCAGTGAATTTCAAAATTTGTGCAGGGGAAACTAGTTGATAATTTGTTTCCAATAAGGCTAATAGCAAAATAATTACTATAGAGTCAGTCCAAGCTAGTAGTAAACGCCTGATTTAGCAGGCTGAATCAAAGTTAGTAATTAGAATTACCTAATTTCAATATTGTTGTGCAAATCCTATGTAACTTCCTATGTAAAAGAGAGTGCTGGCAGCATCAAAGCCCTATAATAAGAGAATGAAATACTGATTAGGTTTTGAAATGCAGAGATAAATGAAAAAATTTGAATGTGTTAATGATGGTGTCATAGGAATGGCCTCTGAATTCCCTTAATGAATAAGAAACCAAGACAATTCATTAGTCAATAATGTTCTGAGTCAAAAGCCTAAATTTGAAGCAAGTGATAAAGACACAAAACCAAAAGTGCATTTTCTACTATGACATATGCAAGAATTTCAAGCTTTTTGTCAACATTCTGTACCAGCAGCAGCCCCCTCTGAAAGGAAAAAGCTTAGTCATGACTGTCCATCCCTTTTCAAAGCTTCCAGTCTGTGAAGGAGTGCGTTTCCAAATGCTTCCCGGTAAGCGGGGCTGAGCGTATCCAACAAGGAGTAGACTGTTTCGTGGTAGGGAGTCTGTAAATGATCATCTACCTGGTCAAAAGCATAACCTACCACCTAGAAGAGAAATGCAACAGTGAATTAAGTAATTAGTTTTCATTTTGGTACAGAAAACAAAACCCAAGTGTTTATATAGGTCATTTTTTTTTTTGTTTCCTTAGAAGCTGACCAGTAAGGGGATCTTAATCCTTGACTTGGTGTTGTCAGCACCACGCTCTCCCAAGTGAGCAACTGGCCATCCCTATATCGGGATCCAAACCGTTGGCCTTGGTGTTATCAGCACCACACTCTCCCAAGTGAGCCACGGGCTGGCCCCTGCCCTACTCTCTTTGACAAAGCAGGCTGGTCAGTCAGTGAATGCCCCCATTGGTTCAATGCCAGTGGCTGTGCTGAGACCTTTCTGGCCTGCTTGCTGGCACAGGGAATGCTGACGAGAAGATCAATCTCCAAGATAATTTTTTCCGTGTCCGGCAACGGATCGCAACCCTCAGTGTTGCCCCCGTACCGGACCGGGACCGGCAACGGGATCGCAACCCTCGGTGTTGCTCCTGCGCCTCGCTCAGCCAGTGAGCGGGAACCGGTCTGTATGTGGGATCTGAACCCTCGGGCGGGAGCGCCGCCGCGCTTCCCAAGCGGCGCACTATCCAGTACGCCACCGGGCCGGCCCCATAGATCATTTTCTAATGACACTATTATTCAATCAATAGTTAGAATATTCACATTTTTAATACAACCTTTAATATTTGAGCAATTTATTATAACACAGGAATACCACCAGCAAAATGCTCCCTATAGAATTATTTTTTCAAGATTTAAAAGGTTTGATTCACCCATTCCTGCTCCTACAAGGAATTTAGAGGAATTTTAAAAACTACACAAAAACAGTATTTCATTTTTGTATTCCCAAACATGCTTCTGTTTTTTACCCTATTTAATCCCACATATAATGAGGGTCCACTATATTAAGGTATCATGATAGATAATATATTATTAATTCATATTTTTATCATTATTTATTTATTTGAGACTACTTCTATAAAGAATTCTAGAAATGATTTCCTAGAAATAATTGCAAAACATTAAGCAGAGAATGAATAATTTTGGTTGAAACATTTAGCTACAGATGAGAAATAAATTAGCTTTGTAGGTGATGATTAAAACAAAATACACTGCAAATCAAATGTTTTTTTCTTTTTTCTTTAAAAAAAAAAAAATCAATTTCCTTGGATCCCTATACCGGCCAGCTGCCAAAAAAAAATAAATAAATAAATAATATCCAACTTCCCCATGTTGATCAAAAGATTTAAAATTAATAAAAATTCCTAGGAAATAAGTTTTCTTTAAAAATTATTTTTGGAAATTACTGAGTGTCCAGTTCTCATTTTTCATCTTTCCCTTTCCCACTCTCCCCACCAATCTCCTTTTAATAAGGTGGTAAAGATATGATTTTTTTTTTCTAAGAAGAAAAGTATGTTACCTTAAGTCCTGCTTCAGTGAGTTCCAGGCAGTATCTGTTTCTTTCCTTCGTTTCCACATTAATATAGGCCACATCATCTGCACAGCGCAGGCTTTTTGAGACAAACATGTTGTTAACAGCAAAGAGAACATCATTTACCACTGCTTCAGCTTCGAGCCTCATGTCTTTCATATCAGTTCCTTCAAAGCCATTAAGCTCTGAACCTTCTTCAAATCCTGACATACTGCTTAGTTCCATGGGATTATAGTCTGTTTCCATTCTGCAAAAAAGTAGATAGAAAATTTGTTTATGGAAAGACATTCAAAATATGACCATTTAATTAAAATTAGCTATGCCTTACAATTGCTACTCATTATAAAACACTAATTAGCTAATCTCTTTTAGAAAAAATATTATGTTAAACCATTTCCAGTAGTTTATATAGCAAAATTACAGACACCTATGGATTTTCTAAAAAAGGATTTGTATTCTCCACTTACACCTAAAAGGTTAATTCCCATATTGATAAACATTTAGAATATTACAGTTTTTTTTTTTTTGGTAGCTGGCTGGCCCAGAGATTGCAGTCCTTGACCTTGGTGTTATAACACTGTACTCTAACCAGCTGAGCTAACTGGCCAGCCCTACAATCTTACAGTTTTTAGCTATTTTGAACAATGCCTCAGTAAAAATTCTAGTGCATACTTTTTAAAAATTGAAATGTAAATGATTATACATATTTGTGGGGTACATATTCATTTTTAAATGTATAATTATTTTTCTAGGATAGATATTTAGAACTGGTATTACTTAGTCAAAGGGCATGGTCATTTTAACTTTTACTAGACACTGCCAATTAGCTATTCAAAAAATGGCTGTGCTGATTTATACTCTTCTAATAGAATATGAGACTTTACTCTTTTTGACCACATTCTTTCCAAACCTTTTAAATTTATGCCAATTTGATAGGCAAAGAATGATAGCTCATTGTTTTAATATGTATTTCCTTGAGTAAACATCTTTAAGGATGTTTATAGGATAATTTTAGTTCCAAGATTATACAGTTGTAAAAAGAAATGGAAATTAACCCAAGTCATCTGAAATCGGAGTTTAAGTCCTTATCTACCACAGTACACTATCTCTCAAAAGTTCCTTTTATGACATCTGGATTTAAGGTTTTGCTTATTAAGAGGCTTTCCCTATCCCATGTTACATTCAAAAAATCCCCTAAATTGTCTTCTAAATTCTCATTCTATCTGTATTCAACTCTTTGAACCATCTGGGATTTATTTTGTATGGCTTTTTTACCGAATGAATAGCCTACTGTCCCAAAACCACTTACTAAATAACTCATCTTTTCATGACTTATTTGAACTGGCCCAAATATTATATTTTGAAAAATCTTATTTCTCATGTTACCTTGATCCAATACTACTGCCAGTCTGCTAGCTCTTCTTCTGTGACTGAGGTTAGAAAGGATTTTCTTGGCAGTGAATATTGTTAAAATTTGAAATGTATCAATAAGAAATTGCTTTGGAATATAAGAAGGGCTTTCCAGAACAAGATATTGTGCTTTCTTTTTATCTGAAAGACTTTAAAAGTAAGTTAAGATTTTTATTTCTCTGATATGGATTAAGGATCCACTGTCTTGAATGTAGCACCACTCTCACTCAGTATTCAGTAAACATTCATTTCCTTTCTACTTGAGCTCTGTGGTCAAGGTCTAGGTCCCTCCTCTCCACCCTCCCAATTAGACTTGATGAGTAATAAACTCATTTTTTAAAAGGAGCCTTAACAACTTTTTTTCTGATAATGTTGACAACTTCTATGAACATTTATTTATACCATATCTGTTACATCATTCTTTTTCTGAAATTATTAACTTGTGCCCTATTTGTGTGATATCCGAAATCCTTTAAGTTCATGGTTCTCAGCCTCAGCTGCTCTTTAGAATCACCTGGGAGAGCTTATAAAAATACAAATGCACTGACCCCACTGCAGAGAAATGGAATCAAAATCTCTGGGAGACATGTGGGTTCTCAGCCTCAGCTGCTCTTTAGAATCACCTGGGAGAGCTTATAAAAATACAAATGCACCGACCCCACTGCAGAGAAATGGAATCAAAATCTCTGGGAGACATGTGTTTTTTCAGAGCTCCTGAGTGATTCTGGTGTGCAGCCAGTGCTCTAAATTATCAGCAAAAATCTTTAGGAGCTACAGTCCCTATAGCTGCATGTCATATGCATATTATAAAAATCAAAACTATTTGTTAAAGGCAATTTAAGATAAACTATGTAAAGCTATTTTTAAAAAATTACATAAGCAAACGTATAAATAATGTATTCCTCCAATCCTATTTCAACTAATGATATGTATCTCGTCTCCAATAGCATTTTACAGAATTAGTTACTACTAACAATACAAGGTAATTATACAATTACCAATTATTGCTGGAGCAATTTGTCAGGTAACTGAAATCTAAAATTGACTTAATGTATACAAAAATAAAAATACTTGATTTTCTAAAAATTTCTACCTTATTCTAAAAATAATCAATACACTGCTTAATATTATATATGATATTATATATAAGAAATGGGCCTATTTTATTTTTTTACAAAGTTAGTTTTCGATTTGGAAATGTGACCGCCCACTATAAATATCTTAACATCATGAATATCAAACATCTTTATTTTGCTTAAGTAATCAAGCACCTCCATTATGGATGTCAGAAATAATAATCATTATGTGTAAAATATGTTTATATGAGAAAGCCTGACAGCTTATAAAGTTTTATTTAGGCAAGAGTCGAACTCATTGCAATTAGCACCTTAATGATGGGGTATGATGAAGAATCCAGTACTAGAATGGAAGAAATCCACACAGGATAGTAATGTAGGTCACCAAACTCTTGCTGTGTAAGCTTTTTTATTTTAATTTTTAAAAACATTTTTGTACCAAGCTTCAAAAATGAGAAAGACACCTTTCCTAAGACAGTGAACTTTAGAAGATTTTCTCTGAAATGTCTTTGAATGATGTATAAAATTCAGAACCTTTGATGATGATTCATATAAACTAAAATGATAGATTTTATTATTACTATTATTATTTTTTCCTTTTTGTCTTTTTTACTGACCAGTAATGGGATCGCAACCCTCGGTGTCGCGCCCGTACCGGGGACTGGCAACGAGATTGCAACCCTCAGTGTTGCGCCCGCACCGCGCTCAGCCAGTGAGCGGGAACCGGTCTCCACATGGGATCCGAACCCTCAGCGGGAGCGCCGCTGCGCTCCCAAGCAGCACACTCTCCAGTGCGCCACCGGGACGGCCCAGATTTTATTACCGAACCCTCAGCGGGAGCGCCGCTGCGCTCCCAAGCAGCGCACTCTCCAGTGCACCACCGGGACGGCCCAGATTTTATTACTGAAGCATTATACAAATTAATAAAATTTTTAGCTATTACTTCATATGATGCCCTCTTCCCCTACTGAGTAAAGTAACCAACCAATTTGGCCAAGACTGACACTAATCTCCAATTACAGACTTGTAAACTAGTCACATGGAATTCTTCCTGGGACACTAGTCCAAGGATGATGCTGACAAAAGGAAAAGAATAGTCAAGAGATTCACAGAAAAACGTAACCAAAGCCCATTCTGGTTTACCAAGCTTTGCACTTCTAATTTGTTGGAGCCAATAAATTCTCATTCTTTTACTGGCAACAGAAATCGTTCCAACTAGTTTAGGAGTCTACCCAAAATGAAAAGCAGTAATTGATTTATCTCTATAACAGCCTTATGAAGGTAAAAAAAAGTTTAGAAAATGGAACCTTGATGATGATGATGATGATAATGATGATATGCTGATGAATATTTTTGTGCCTGTCTTGTAGAAAGTGCTTAATAAGAGCTCTGTAAAATTTGAATATCAAAATGTGTCCGTATTGGTTTCCTGTGCTACTGTAACAAAGTATCACAAACTTGGTGGCTTAAAACGGCACACATTTGTTGTCTTACTGTTCTGGAGGTGAGAAGTCAAAAGTTAGGGTGTTATCAGGGCTGTATTCCTTCTGGAGGCTTCAGAAAACAATCTGTTTTCCTGCCTTTTCTGGAGGCCATCTGAATTCTTTGGCTTATGGTCCTTTCCCCTATCCTCAAAGCGCATCACTCCAACCTGTGGTTCTGCGGTCAGGTTTCCTTTTTCTGACTCTTCACACCACCTGTATCCTTCTAATAAGGACCTTTGTGATTACACTGGGCCCACATGGACCCAATTCAGGATAATTTTCTGAATCAAGGCCATTAACTTAATTGCACCTGTAAAGTTCCTTTTGGCATAAAAGGTAATATATTCACAGGTTTTGGGGAATAGGAGATGGACATCATTGAGGGGCTAACGTTCTGTCTACCACAGTGTTTATACTCTATCATCAGGAAAAGAGTATGAAGGTTGTCAAAGAGATTTCTGCCCTTCCTTTTTTTTGAGGGTCCTAATTTACTTTTAACAAACACATTGTATGGGCAGTGTAAGGTGCTAGACAGTTTACATGGTTCTCTTAAAAGAGGCCCAGAATACTTGCCAAGCTCCCTGCCTTCTGTAGAAAGATTGCTTAATTATAGGTTTCATGCTTTGTACTCTAACTCTAGCATCATAATCACAGCAAATATGCTGGGGATAGGTGTTTCAATTAAAGGCACCATCTCAAGGCTGGCAAGGGGCTTATGCATGTCCTGAGTCAAGAGCTCTGTCCAATCTCTTGATTCTGGATGGTGACCGGCCTGTCTAATCAGAGTCTCTCTTGAGGAGTTTGAAAACATTAAGTCAGCTGGTGATGACAGAATTACAGAAGCAGGCAGAGAGCAATTGGGTGGCCATACTGATGGAGCACTAGAGAAGCAGTTTCTATATTTTTGATTACGTACCTCAATAAGTCAAAATATTTTGAGCACCTTATTTTATGTATTTACATACATATTCTACCACAATTAAAACATTAAAAATATGTAAATAAGTGAGTATAACAAAATTTATTGTACATTTTGAAATAGCTCGAAGAGAGGATTTTGAATGTTCTCAACACAAAGAAATGATAAATGTTTGAGATGATGGATATGCTAGTTACCCTGTTTTGATCATTATACATTTTATACATGTATCGATACCCCACTCTATACCCCATAAATATATACATATATACATAAATACATATATACATATGTACATATATACATATATGTACATATACACACATACATAAATATATATAGAACACTCTATACACCATAAATATATATAATTATTACATGTCAGTTTTAAAAATTTCCAACTTCTAGAAGAAAACATAGGGAAAACACTTCAGGACATAGGACTGGGCAAAGATTTTATGAATTAGACCTCAAAAGCACAGGCAACAAATGCAAAAATAAACAAATGGGATTGTATCAAACTAAAAAGCTTCTGTACAGCAAAGAAAACAACCGAGCGAAGAGACAACCTGCAGAATGGGAGAAAATGCCTGCAAACTATGCGTCCAACAAGGGATTAATAGCCAGAGTATATGAGAAACTCAAACAACTCAATAGTAAAAAAACCCAAGTCATCAGATTAAAAAATGGGCAATTCTGAATAGACATTTCTCAAAAGAAGACATACAAATGGCCAACAGGTATATGAAAAAATGTTCAACATCAACATCACTAATTGTCAGAAAAATGCAAATCAAAACCATAATGAGATATCACCTCACGCCAGTTAGATTAGAATGGCTATTATTAAAAAGGCAGAAAATAACCAATGTTGGTGAGATGTGGAGAAAGAGGAACTATTAATATACATTGTTGGTGGGAATGTAAATTAGTACAGCTATTATGGAAAACAGTATAGAGGTTTCTCAAAGAACTACACAGAGAACTACAATATGATCCAGCAATCCCACTACTGAGTATATATCCTAAGGAAAGGAAATTAAAATGTTTAAAGGGATCCCTGCAGTCCCATGTTTAACGAAGCTCTATTTACAACAGCCAAGTTTTGGAACCAACCTAAATGTCCAGCATCAGCTAGCTGATTTGATAAAAGAAAATGTGGTATATATACACATGGAATACTACCCAGCCATAAAAAAGAATGAAATTCTGCCATTTGCAACAACATTGATGAGCTTGGAGAAAATTATGTTAAGTGAAATAAGCCAGGCACAGAAAAAGAAATACTGCATGTTCTCACTTGTGTGGAAACTAACAAAGTTGATCTCACAGAAGTAGAGAGTAGAAAAGGGGTTACTAGAGACTGGTAAGGGGAGAAAGTAGGGGGGATGGGGAGAGGGTGGTCAATGGATACAATATTATAGAGAGACAGAAAGAATAAGATCAAATCAATATAGGGAGACTACAGTCAACCACAAATTACTGTACAACTGCTACTAGCTAATTGAGAGGATTGTGAATATTTCTAACACAAAGAGGTGACAAATGTTTGAAGTGATGGATATGCTAATTACCCTGATATGATCATTGCACACTGTATAAATGTACCCAAATCTCACTGTACTCTATAAAAATATACAATCATCATGGGTCAATTAAGAAAAAAAAAAAAAGAGTAGAATAGCAGTTATCAGAGACAGGGAAGGGGAGGGAGTAGGGAGAGGGGAAGGGGGAGAGACTGGTAAATGAGTACAAAGTTACAGTTAGATAGGAAGAATTAGTTCTGGTGCTTTAGGGTGACAATAGCTAATAATATTGTATTGCTATTTCAAAATAGCTAGTCATAACCACAAAGAAATGATAAATGTTTAGGAGACTGCT
Organism: Galeopterus variegatus; assembly: GCF_000696425.1. Classification (NCBI taxonomy): domain Eukaryota; kingdom Metazoa; phylum Chordata; class Mammalia; order Dermoptera; family Cynocephalidae; genus Galeopterus; species Galeopterus variegatus. The sequence continues at coordinate 122,776 of NW_007732258.1, read as the reverse complement.
GTGGATTGAATTGTGTCCCCTAGGTTCCATGTATTAGAAATTCAACCCCCACTGTGACAGTGTTAAGACAGTGGGGAATCATATTACGGTAACTAAAAGGTGGGGCCTTGAAGAGGTGGTTAGGTTGTAGGACCATGCTCAAGTAAGTGGATTAATAAGTTGATGGTATAACGGTGATCATAGGTGTGGCTCTGAGGACTTTAAAAGGAGAGCACATGAGGGGCTCTCTCTCTCTGCTCTGCCATTCTGCCATGTGAGACCCCTGTGTCATTGTTACCACCAAGGTCTTCACCAGATGTGTTCCCTGGACTTCGGACTTCCCAGCCTTCCAAACTGCAAGTAATAAATTTTGTTTTCTTACAAATTACCCAGTCTCAGGTATTTTGTTATAAGCAACGAAAATGGTCTAATAGAGTGATACATACACTAGTTACTCTGATTGGATCATTATATAATATAAACATACATTGAAACAACAAATTGCATCCCATAAAACTGTACAATTAAAAAATAAATAAATAAGAAGAGCAAAAAAAAATGTTTTCTTGCCCCACCCAAATAAATACAATCCCAAAGAAACACATACATATGCATAGAAAGAGAAAGTAAAAATGCAATACAGACATATTTTCTTCTTAATTCTCAATGGATTATCTGCGTACCCAACTATGGAAGCCTGTACCATTGAAGATAAGGAAATACATGCCCATTTCAGCAAAGAGACAACTACTAGAATTACTACTGACACATCAGAGCTGCTGTCAGGTTACCAGAATGGTTCACCCATCAACATGAATCATGTAAAAATCTTTGGTTTTCCTTTGTGTAGGCAAAATAACTTATTAGAAATTCTAGGTGAACATATAAGAAATGTAGATGAACAGAACTTTCTGTGATGATGGAAATGTTCATCATTGATGCTGTCCAATATAGTAGCTAACCACATGTGGTTACTGGACACTTGAAGTTTGGCCAGTGTGACAGAGGTACTTAATTAATTAATTAAAATTTTTATTGAATCAAAATTGACTATATTTTTGGGATTCAACATTGAGATATGTTGATCAAATCAATATTACTAGCATACATATTGTTACAAATCATAATTGTTCTTTATGCCCCTTGTCCAACCTCTCCCCATCCCCCTTTCTCTCCCCCCTCCCCCCTCTAATTACCCTAGATTTCTTTTCTCCCTCTGAAAGAATAATGGTTACTCTGTTGATTTGTTGCCTACATGATCTGTCCAATGCTGAGAGATATGATCAGTACCCCAATATTATCACAGAGCAGATGCTTCTTCTGTCACTCTGAAATGGGCTTTGTGGTGAAAGACATCTTCTTCTTTTCTTTATCTCTGCTGGTGACTCTCCTTGTGTCAATGAACTCCAGTGGCTGGCGGACCATCTGCATGGTGGTTGTGGTGTCTAACTGCTTTTGTGGCAGCAATAGTTATTGTGGTGGCTGTGGTGGGCCACTCACATAGAGGTGATGTTTTTGGCATGCTCCTTGGTGCTGGCAGTGTGCCAGGTTGTGGGAAGAGGGGTCTGGTCTCTGACTCCAAGCCTTGGGTCCCCAGGTGGGCCCCAAGGCACTGGCGCTGTGTGCCTGGTTGTGGGAGGGCAGTCCAGTCCCCTTCTCCATGCCTCGGGTCCCCATGTGGGCCCTGAGGCACTGGCGCAGTGTACCTGGTTGTGGGAAGGGGGGGGGGGCTGGTCCATTTCTCCATGCCTCAGGTCCTTAGGCAGGCCCCAAGGTGCTGATGGTATGAGTGGTTGTGGGCAGGGGTCCAGTGCCCAGCTCCATACCTCATGTCCCCTGGCAGACCCCAATGTGCTGGTGGTGTGCCTGGGCCAGAACTAATTTTTTGTCCTTTGCTTACTTCTAAAATGGGGGAACTTCCTGTGGGAACCAGAACTTGAGCTGTGTTGTTGAGCTAAATTGCTGCTTTGCTGCTGTTTCCCTAGGGAAGAGTTGTTGTGCAGCTCAGGGTTTAATGGCTGACCTTACAGGTACTTTGGGTTCTCCAGAGTCCTGGTGCACCTGGGTTGTGTAGAAACTCTGATGTGGGCCTGCGTTTTTTCATCAAACTGTACCCCATGCAATTCTATATTCCTGATCAGTCTCCTCTGAGTGGTCCTGCACTGATTGGGGGAGCAGATGAGCTGTCCTTGCTGTGTCCCAGTGTTCTCCTGGTGGGCCTATCTCCCCCACTGCCTGTGCTCCAAACACTTCCCATGGGGTGGGCCCTGTGCCAGTCTCTTGCAATGACTCACCAGCCTCTGAATGGCTCCCCTTTTTCAGCTGTTCTGGCTCCTTGCCCCTGCATGGGTCCTCAGGAACCCTATTAGTGACCATGCTGTCCCAGGGGCCACTGAGGCCCTCTTCTCCCCTGCCGCCTCCAAGTAACACCATCTGAAGGGCACAGCTGCGGCTTCTGCCAGCTACTGCTCCATGTGCTCAGCAGTACCAACTTTAAAGCAGCCATGGCATGAAACACTTCAGAGTTTTTTCTTTCTCTCATCGTGGTTTCTCCTGCCTTCATAAACTCTGTAAGTCTCTCCTCTTCTTTCCCTGAGCTCCAGCAGCTCCAGCTTGGCTGATGTTTCATTTTTATAGTTGTAAATTGGTTGATTTGTGGGAGAGAATGACACTGGGGACCGTCTATTCCGCCATCTTGACCTAAACCTCTCCCTCATTTTAAAATTCTGTTTAATTTTTATTCTTTTAAATTTAAATAGCTAGTGGCTACTGCATCAGAAAGCACAGGTTAGATCCCTGTGTGTATGTATTAGTCTGTTTCTGTTGCTTATAACAAAATACATGCAGCTGGATAATTTGTAAAGAAAACAAAACTTATTGATTATAGTTTCATAGGCTGGGAAGTCCAAAGTCCAAGCAACACATTTGGTGAAGGCCTTGGTGGTGGCAACAGTGATGGCAGGGTATCACATTGTGAAAATGGTGGAGCAGAGAAAGCAGAGGGCAAGAAAAAGAAGAAACTACTCTGCTGGAATTTTATGATAAAATACTTCCACTCCCCAGGTCTCTCAAGTACCCCAACCCCCAATCATAATGTCACTGCTTCGAAAAGTTTAATTGTGAAAACAGGTTTTGTTCTGTATGATCTTTTCTTCTGACTCTGGTCCTTGGTAAACTAGCCTCTCCACTATGCTGCAATTCTCTACCCTCGTTAATGGATGATACCGCAGAATTGACATTTCAAGACATAAAGGGAGAGGACAAATGGAGCATCCTGTGAACCCTATTCTAAGCAGTTTGTAAAGAAGTTCACCAAGTAATGGGGGTTAGGAAGGGAATACGGTGCTTGGACATATGTGGCACATAAATACACGAACTTGAAGGGAAATGCTATATCCAGCCTTAGGTGTCAAGTCAACTCAAAAACAGCTGAAGAGGACAGAACCCACAGCATCTGCTGAACTTCTGGTGGCTCTATCTGGGTTCTGAGTTACCCAAGACCAACCAAAAGTCTTGCATTTTGGTCTGTCCTAGAATTAACCATTGGGCTACCTGTTAGCTCAGTTGGTTAGAGTGCAGCCTTATAACAGCAGGGTCATAGGTTCAAATCTCTGTACCGGCCAGCTGCCAAAAAAAAGACCTAGAATTAACCAAAAGTCTATAATTTAATGTGACAAATGGATGACTGACTCAAAAGTAGACTTTATTTCAGTCTCTCCTGAAAGGACCTTGTCCTTCTGGTAATCTTTGTTTTTTCCTTCTTGGTCGTAATAACTTCGTATAGCATACATTATACGAAGTTATACGAGGCCATCCCTATATAGGATCCGAACCCATGGCAGGAGTGCCGCTGTGCTCCCAGTGCCACACTCTCCCGAGTTAGCCATGGGGTCAGCCCAATCTTGTCTATTTAGACTCTAAGTCTATTAATCAAATATCATAATCCACTGTGTATCAATATATCTAGCATTTTTTATAAGCACTAGAATACCAATTAAAGATGTCTACTGGTAACTTACAGTCTATTTTGAGAAATAAGACAGGCACATGAAATATTTACACATATATTATTGCCACACATACACATCATAATTACAACTAAAGAAATGTACTTAATTGTAAGTGGCTGATAATTACAGAAATAAAGATACATCTTGGTCCTACTACAAACTCTACCACTAGACTTGTATGAACCTGGGTTGGCCATACAACCTCATTTGGCTCACGGGGGTTCTCATCTATAAAATAAGGAAAATGGACAGAAAATTCTTCACTGTTCTAAGAGCTCTTACTTTCCATGATCTATGACTGGTCTGGAATGAGCACAAATAATTATGGATAAGCAGAAAGGTCTTGAGAGTTGTGAAGGATTTTCATAAGCAACAAAGCTTAAGCAAATGTCTGCACGGGGTGTGGCAGGAGCTGTAAAGAGACTAGCCTAGCTGAAACACAAGAAAAATGTTAACAGAATAATGGATAGGTAGAATAATGGATGTCAGGGTTCGGACATATAGATATGGGAATTTGATTTTGATATAACACGTTGCTTTAAGGCCTTGAGAATGGAAATAATGTTGTTATATATAAAGTGGGTTTCTTATTAGCGGTTTATGGTTGGGTACTGCTTTTTTATCCAATTTGGCAAACTCTATCTTTTATTTGGGGTGGTTAGAACATTTATGTTTAATATGATTACTATAATCATTGATATGCTTGAGCTTAAATATACTATATTACTGTTTGTTTTCTATTTGTCCCATCTATACTATATTTTCTTTTCTGTATTTTTCTGCCTACTTTTGGACTGACCACATTTCAGGATTCTATTTTATATCCTTTGGAGGTTTATTAACTATAATTTCTTGTTGCATGGTTTTGGTGGTTACTTTAGACTTTATAATATATATTTTTAATTTATCACAATGTACCTTCAATTGATATTATACCATTTCATATACAGCATAAGAATCTTAGGGCCAGCCTGTGGCTCACTTGGGAGAGTGTGGTGCTGAAAACACCAAGGCCACGGGTTCGGATCCCATATAGGGATGGCCGGTTAGCTCACTTGGGAGAGCGTGGTGCTGACAACACCAAGTCAAGGGTTAAGATCCCCTTACTGTCATCTTTAAAAAAAAAAAAAAAATCTGATGAGTATACTGTATAGCCTTGTCATATTTTTTACTTCTACAAATGTTAGAAACTTCATAATACATGTTATTTTTGCTTTAAACAGCCAATTATTTTTCAAAAAAAATTGGATAATAAGAAATATGTATTTTATATTTAACCACAGTTAATATTTCTGGTGCTCCTTATTCCTTTGTGTTGATCTGTATCTACATATATGATCTGAATCATTTTCCTTCTACCTGAAGGACTTCCTTTGTCATTTCCCCTAGTGTAGATCTACTATTGATGAATTCTTTCAGCTTTGAAATATCTGAGCAAGTTTTCCTTGCATCTTCATTTTTGTCAGATATTTTTGCTGGGTATAGAATCCTAGATTGACAGTCTTTTTTCCTTACAAGTCTTTAAAGATGTTTCTCTACTATCATCTTGTTTGTATTGTTTCTCATAAGAAAACTAATGTCAATTTAAAATTGAAATCGTTATCTTTGTTCCTCTTGGTGTAATTTTATTCATGCTTTTTTTGCTTGGGGTTCCTTGAGTTTCTTGCATCTGTGGGTTTATAGTTTTCAACAAATTTGGAACAACTCTGGCCATTATTTCTTCACACATTTATCTGTCCCTCCCCTCTCTGGAGACTTTAATTTCATGCATATTAGTTCAAATGAAGGCGTCCTATTCCTCTGCTTTATACATTTTTTCAGTCTCTTTTCTTTGTGTTTCATTCTGAATAATTTCTATTGCTGTGTCTTCAAGTTTGCTAATCTTTTCTTCTACAGTCTCTAATCAATTCATCATTTTAAAAAACATTTCATGTCTCTGCTTAACTTGTTCAACCTTTTCTCTAGTTTTTTGAACATATGAAATACAGTTATAGTTAAGTGTTTTAATGTCCTGTCTACTGATCTTATTGTGTTACTTCTGGATTAGTTTCAATTGAGATTTTTCCTCCTCATTATGGGTTATATTCGGCTACTTTATAGGTCTGGTATTTTTGACTGAATACCAGACATTGTGAATTTGATGCTGAATGTTTTTTATATTCCTATAAATATTATTGAACATTGTCCTGGGGTACAGTTATCTGTAAATAGCTTGAATCTTTTGGGACATGTGTTTAGGCTTTTTTAGGCTATACCAAATCTGCATTTAATCTCTGGTTAATTTTGTCCCACTAGAGGTAAAACCTTTCTGAGTACACTAACCAATGCCCTGTGAATTATGAGGTTTTCCATTCTGTGTGATAGACCAGGAGCTATCCTTAGTCCTGCTATATTTATTTATTTATTTTTGTTCCCTCCTCCACCCTGGTTCTGCTTTAGCTCAGAAAATTGTTTACTCTAATTTGTTTGGGTGGTTCTTTCCCCATACTGTCCTCATAGCCATGTGTTGATCAGTATTCAGTAACAGGCTGGAGGGGGATCCTCTGTATATATCCACATCTCTCTTTCTCTCTGCAAAGCTCTCTACTTTCTAGCACTGTCCTAGCTGCCTTGGCCTTGCTGGGCTCCTAGCTCCATCTTCTCAATTCAGAAAGACCGTCAAGCTTTACCTGGGTTTTCCCTCTCAGTGCCATACCAAGAGCATCACCAGGACATAAACTGGGGTAATAAGGTTATCTCACTTATTTCTTGCCTCCCAGGGATCAATGTCCATTGCCCGATGCCCAAAGTCTTGAAAACCATTGTTACATATATTTTTGCCTACTTTTTAGTTATTTAAGATAGGATGGTCTCTGTTACTCTATCTTGGCCAGAAGTGGAAACCCCACTAGTCAGTTCTGAACTAACTGAAATCCTGTTCCATCAGTTTTTCTTTCTTTGACTTTGGTCTCTCCTATACTACTCTGAACCAACTTTACCATATTGCTGGTTCCGTCATTAATGAATTACATACATTTTGATACATGCTTATCATATGTTTCTATAATACACGTTTTCAACTTTAAAAAATGTCTTTTGACATTACCTTGAAGACTTTTAATCCTTTAAATTTCAGCTCAGACAGGATTCCACAAATGATTTCAAGACAGACTTAATCACTATAACCTCCTTAATAGTATCTCTGCATTGGTATTATCGTACTTATCATATCTCCTTGCAAATAAGTTTTTCTCAGTGCAAATAAGGAATATGGGGGCCTGTGATGTCTATAACACTAGCAAAGTGTTTGGCATAAAGAAGGTATTCACTGAATTTTTTTTTTTTTTTTAAAGATGACCAGTAAGAGGATCTAAACCCTTGACTTGGTGTTGTCAGCACCATGCTCACCCAGTGAGCTAACCGGCCATCCCTATATGGGATCCGAACCTGTGGCCTTGGTGTTATCAGCACCACACTTTCCCAAGTGAGCCGGCCTGGTCCAGCCCTTCCCTGAATATTTTCTGAATGAATAAACCACAGAAAAAATTCTAATGCTGCTTCTCAAGCTGTTACTCAGCTCTGTGACAAGGGGAATGCAAAGCCACAGGATAAACATGGAGACATTCTTAGAAAATTCACATTGTTATAGTATCAATATTATGGAATACGATGCAAAACTGCCTAAAATTTTAAAGGAAAAAACACGAATGTTTATGCTATGGTTTGAAATTATCCCCCAAAGTTCATGTGTTGGAAACTTAATCCTCAATGAAATAGCATTGGTAGGTGGGACCTTTAAGCATGGATTAATATCATCACAGGAGTGGGCTTCCTATCACGAGAGTGTTTGTTATAAAAGCAACTTCAGCCCCCTCTTGCGCACTCTCACTCATCTTCTGCCATGGGATTGACGCAGCAGAAAAGCCCTTGACAAATGTGGGCTTCTCATTCCAGCCTCCAGAACTGTAAGAAATAAATCTGTTCTTTATAAATTACTTGGTCTCAGGTATTCTGTTATAGCAGCACAGAATGGACTAAGACAGTTTGGAAGTCTCAAGTCATGTCCTCTTTAGGTTATACCCCCATACTGCTAGGGTTTCTTTTGCCTCTTATAGGAATACTTGAGTGAGGAACATTTAAGTGAAAAGTTGAGAAGTACTGTCCTAACTAAAGGAATTAATTTAAAAAGTTAGAAATTCCAGGAACTGTGTCTGGCAGTATAAAGTTAATAGAAAGAGGCAGGAGCTGGTATAAGGTTGGAAGGTTAGTGCTGAGTCAGGCCTTCTCTAAGTTTTATTTGTTTGTTTATATATATATGTGTATATATATATATTTGGTCACACCTTTATTACTGGCACCTTTAAGTTTTTATAACTCTTTTTACTTCAGTTATGCTATTGTTCTTTCTTAAAAGTTAAGGTAATTATTATTATTATTTTTTTCTAGGATCCGAACCCGTGGCCTTGGTGTTATCATCACCGCACTCTCCCGAGTGAGCCATGGGCCAGCCCAAAAGTTAAGGTAATTATTGACAGTGGCTTTAATTTTTTAATATTCTATTTTTTCTACAGTGACAAGAAAATGTATTATGTTTGCAATAAAAAACTATTAAAAATGTGATATATTGGAAAGTATAGGATGTAGGAAGCAGAAACATTTTTCTTAGAGAAACCAGGCTATTATTAAGATAGTTAAAAATAACTGGTAGCTAAACTAACCAGTAGTGTCAGTTTCAAATGAAATAGAGGTTTGAATTAATCTGCATTTCAAACAACTGTTTTGGGGCCGACCTCGTGGCTCACTCGGGAGAGTGCGGCTCTGGGAGCGCAGCGGTGCTCCCACCGTGGGTTCGGATCCCATATAGGGATGGCCGGTGCGCTCGCTGGCTGAGCACGGTGCGGGCGGTACCAATCCAAGGGTTGCGATCCCCTTACTGGTCACAAAAAAGAAAAAAAAAAACTGTTTTGAAAGTAAAGATGAATAAAGTTGATTAATTTTGGTAGCTTTCAGGCATTATTTTGAAATGTCAGAATCATTTGTAGTACTAAAAATACAAAGTACTTTTCTTTTTTTTTTTTTTTTAAGTTGACTGGTAAGGGGATCTTAACCCTTGACTTGGTTTTGTCAGCACCATGCTCTCTCAAGTGATCTTGACTGGCCATCCCTATACAGGGATCTGAACCTGTGGCTTTGGTGTTCTCAGCACTACACTCTCCCAAGTGAGCCATAGGCCGACCCTCAGAGTACTTTTAATTCAAGTAAAATGGCTATTTTTCCATTCATACATCAATTTATAAAATTACTTTGCACCCTGATTTCAGCAACGACAGACATACACAACCTAGCAATCAAAAATTGAGGCAAAAGAATTGTATTGTGCTTTTGTTGATTAAGGGCAGGGTGAAGAAATATAGTGCTAATCTGGAAAGTTTTTAAAACTATAAATAAGCAGCAAAACTACAATTCTGTAAACCTTTCCTTCAAAACAAGAAATTGTAAATTAGATTCTAAGGAAAAACTCTCAAAAATGAATGTTAAAAAAAATTCAGAAATTAGTCTTATTTCTATATAATCCCCTAGGAAATAAGGATTATTTGGCAATATATTTAAATAAAGTACATTGTAAATAACATAAAACAAATCGATATTTAAATAGATATATGGGCTGGCCAGTTAGCTTAGCTGGTTAGAGTGTAGTGTTATAATACAAAGGTCAAGGGTTCAGATCCACATACTGGGCAGCTGCCAAAAACAAACAAAAATAGACATTTAAAATAGAAAACCCCACTGCTTTCCATTTAAACTCTAAATTGGTTCTCTACCAGATTTTGAGCAATATTCTGTTGCCAGCACCTTTAAAAATTGGAATAACTTACACTTGCTGTTATTCTGGCAGATTACATCATCTTGTATTAAGTTTCCAAAAATGATTCCTTAAAACATCAAAAATAAATTATTTAGATACCAGCTCTTTCTCTATCTGTTGGTATAATTTGTTTTTGTTTTTGGAGGCACAGGAAAAGCACAAGAAGCTTTTTAAGGGCATGAAGTTCTTCCTGAATTGCAAGGTGTCCTGCGAGTGAGTGCCTAGCCTTTGTCATCAGGAATTTTGGGGAGGATGTGTTCTGGGACAAGTCTTTGCGCATTGGTGCCACTTATGATGTCATGGACTCCTGCAACACCTACCAGATTGTCAACCGGCCTGGGCAGCAGACCTCTGTCACTGGCAGGTAATACAAGCAGCCCTAGTGGGTGTTTGACTCTGAATGCCTGGCTCCTCCTCCCAGTGGCAGGGTACCTTCCCCGGGTGCAGCTGCCCCACACCTTTTGCCTTTTGTGTCCAAGGAGGACAAGGAATACATCCCAACTGAGAAGCTGAAGCTGCTGAATCTGCAGTGGGGAAAGGAACCAGGAAACTTGAATGAAGAGGAGGAGGAAGAGGAAGAAGACAATGAAGGTGATGTTGATGAAGGGGGAGAAAATGAAGAACAGGAGGAAGATGAGGAGGCTGGTTCAGAAAAAGAGGCCCAACTGACAGCCCTGGAGGAGCAGAGAATAGAGGGGAAGAAGCCCAGGGTGACAGTGGGCACTGTGAAGTTGGAGGACAAGCAGTGGCTGGCCCAGGAGGAGGAGAGTGAGGCCAAGTGCCTGGCCATCGTGATGATGAAGAAGCGGAAGAAGTACTTTTCAACAAGATCATATTTGGCAAGAGGAGGAAAATCTGTAGGGACAACAAACTGGCAGAGAAGCAGAAAGCCCACAATGAAGCTGTGAGGTCTGAGAAGAAGGCCAAGAAGGCAAGGCCGGTGTGAGTGCTGGTGGCCCCTCGCTAAGCAAAGGCCAGCTCCCAGCAGCTGCACATGGCAGAGTTGGGCCAGAGGACCTAAACTCGGTGATAGGCCAGTCCCCTCTATTCTCATCCCCTTCCTCCTCTGGCCAGCCCTGGCCCCCTCATGCTACCTGGCTGGGCTGGTGGGCAGCCCTGGCCTCCCTTAGATGGAGCTCCTGCTGGTGTCTGGGCAGAGAAGAGGCCTCTATGCCCAGCCTGATTCTGTGCTCCCAGGAGTAAGTGGCCTGGAGCACAGAGACCTGACTAGTCCCTCAACTGCTGCCCCTGTTCACCCAGACATGGTCAGACCCATGATTCTCAGGGTGCTGTGATGGGGTAAGGGTGAGGATGGGGGGAGCATTTGTTATAAAACGGCTGAACTTTTGCAGCCAATTAGAGGGGAGAGTGATACTGAGAGAACTAAATGAGTGAATATATGGAAAGTGCTTAGAATGGTGCTGGACACCGGTAGGCTCAAGAAATATTATCTGTCAATTATCCTATATTAAAAATAAAATATTTAAAATGTATTTAAAGAAGTGCTAACCCTGAAACTCAAGCTGTTGGACTCCAAGTTCAGCGTTCTTTACATCGCGTAGGGTGGCAACTGCTGCTTTCTTGTATGGTTCTTCCAAGAGCTGAGGGACATGGGAGCCCTGACATCATATTCCTACCTCTGGTGCAAGTCTTAAAAAAAAAAAAAAGTCAACAACAACTCACTGGCTTTTATTTCACATGTTAACATGGATTTCTTTGAAAGATGATTATTTTTGACATGACCTATTAAGCCTCTGGTATATAATTTCTAACTTGTCACTTCAAACCTCTTTATATGATTCATAAAAAGCTGACAATATTTTTTTATTTTTTTATTTTGTCGATATACAATGTGGTTGATTATTGTGGCCCATTACTGAAACAAAAGCTGACAATATTTTTTTATTTTGTCGATATACAATGTGGTTGATTATTGTGGCCCATTACTGAAACAAAAGCTGACAATATTTGGTTAAGTAATTATTTTCATCTTCCTCAATTCATGCCAGGTGTTAACATTTTGTAATATGTACTTTGATAAAACCCAAAAATAGCACTGTGACTTGGGATGAGTTTGTATCCTATTTGAGCTAAAGGTGTAATAATGACAGGTCCTAAACCTTAAAATTTATGCTGAATTCCTCCTAGAAAGCTTAAAATGTACAAGGCAATACACTTAACACTTTGAATGGAGTATGTTTGTTATTGCAAAATCTTCAATTTTTATTTTCCTTTTTGATATCTGAAATTGCAGGCATCCTATGGATAGCCTGAATGTAATTCTATGTTGCAAAGGAAACCACTTTTTTAACAGTTACTGAAAGTCCTAATTGCACCCATTCATCAGAAGTCCAGTTCAAACCTCCCAAGGCTTATTCTAATTCCCCACCAGGTGAGATCCCACCTTTGACTTTTCATACCACTTTGTTTATACTTCTTTTATGGCAAGTACCATGATTATTATCTGCAAAAATGTCTTATTCTCAAAATATATCCAGAATCCAACTGCTTCTAGCCATCTTCACTGCTACCACTTTGGTCCAAACCACAGTCATCTTTTGCCTGGATTACTGCTATGTCCTTCTAACTGATCTTGCTGTTTTCACTTTTGGCCCTCCCACCCCCACATCAGTCTGTTTTCAACACAGCAGTTAGCATGATCCTATAAAACCTTAGGCCAGATTATGTCACTCCTCATCTCAAACCCATCTCACCCAGGGTAAAAACCAAAGTCCTTACAATGGCCTACAAGCCCTATATGACTGCTCCTTCCCCTTTTCTCCCTCAGCTTCTACTCTTTCTTTCACTCCCTCCTGATGCTCCTTGAACTCATCAAGTATGCTCCTGTGACTGGGCCTTGCACTTCCTCTTCCCCCTGCCTGGAAAACAACTCTTCCAGGTACCCAGGTCCCTTGCTTCCCAGCTTTCCCCAAGTCTCTGCTAAAATGTCATCTTATTAAGTGAGACAGGCCTTCTCTTCGCACCCTATATAAAAATGGCAAATCTCTCCTCTACGTCTTTGTTTCCTTCCTACAGCACTTATCTCTATATGGCATATTATCTGATTATTGTCTGTTTCTCCTCCCTTCGGTAAAGTCTAAGCTTCATAAAAGCAGGGACCTATCTGTTCACTGCTGTATCCCCAGCACCCAGCATAGTCCCTGGCACATTG
>NW_007732258.1:106740-109287 GCF_000696425.1 Galeopterus variegatus | reverse complement strand
AAGCCGGCACCACCCCCGCCCGCCCCGCCCCCTGGGCGCCGGACCGGTTCCGCTCCCGGCTCTTCTTCCCGCCTCCTCTGGCCCCCAGTGTGGCGTCACTTCCGCCTGCGCCCGACGGCGCGCGGGGAGTCTGGGTCTCGCGAACGCGCCGGGAGCGTCTCCAGAGCTAGGAGCGCGCCCCGCGGATGACAACAAATTCGTCGCGCGGCGGCGGTGGAGGTGTCTGCCTCAGTCTCAGCCTCAGCCGCTGTAGCCTCTCCCCGCGCTCTCTCGCACCCTCTCTCTGTGCCGACCAGGACCCCCTCGGAAGCCCCCGGGCCTGGGGCGATCCGGACTCCTCTGCGCCGTGTCCCCACCAGGCCTAGCGTGAGCGGCGCGGCGCAGGTGATGGGGTCGCCTTGAGGGACTACCGGCTCCAAGCGGGCATGAAGGGGCCGCCCCGGGCTTAGGCTCCGCCACGGCCTGAGGACGCCGGCCGGGACGTGAGGCGCCGCCTTTGCGGCCTGGAGCCGGAGCTTGGGCCCCGAGGCCGGAGCCGTCGCAGCCCGCAGCCCCAGCCGGCCCAGCTGCCACCCCTCACCATGCCTTGGCCGTTTTCGGAGTCTATCAAGAAGAGGGCCTGTCGGTACCTTCTGCAGAGGTATCTGGGCCACTTCCTGCAGGAGAAGCTGAGCCTGGAGCAACTCAGCCTGGACCTGTATCAGGGCACCGGGTCCCTCGCCCAGGTCCCCTTAGACAAATGGGTAAGAGCTGCCGGCGACGAGCCGGGCGGGACTCGCTGCTCTCCTTAGAGCGATTTGACCGAGTGTCATCCAAGATTGGTGACGTCCTCATCCCTGGGAATTGTTTGGATCTAAGTATGGCAGGGCTCAGAGAAATGTGTTAGAGTGGTGTTTAATCTAGTTTCTAGCAAGTTTGCTCCCCCAAATCACGTGTTCCAGAAACTTAACACATGTAATGGAGTCTACACTATGGGAAAAATTGAGTCAGTGCTTCGGGATCTATGAAGCAGGTTGAAAAGAGTCCAGGGAAAAGGTGATCAGTCCTGCAGTTGGGATGTGAGGGGCTGCGGGGTTCCGAGACGACCAAACCCTATTTCATGGGGTGACATTCTGGAAAGATTGCGGATGGAGAGGACCTTGGGATGTCAGAATCCCTAGTTATTTATTCTGGGTTGGCTACCTGCACACCGCGTTTGCTTGTTTGTCTCGGTACAGCATTTTGCCATCTGGAAAAAAGTGAGGTGAAGGCCTCCTCTGCCGGTTTGCCTGCTTTTGCTTGATTATATGTTTACCAGGCCAGTTTGTGCTTCCAGACTGTGGATGGCTGTGTGGCCCTAGTAGTGCTGTTTAGTTATGCCTGTTTGCGTCACGTGACAGATCGTAAAAGCAGGTGTTGCAAAAGCGCTGAAACTGCAGTTTTCAGACATTTTTAAAACCTGTTTTCTACATGTCATCCAGAGGCTGTGAGTTGACTCGTGTCTTGCAGGTACTTCATGTATATTTCAACTCACCAGATACAGTTTTACCCGCATTTGTGTATTCAATGCATAGTATTTTACTTAAAGTATATTCAGCCTTGGGTTTGGAGGGGCTTCTCCCCTTACATCTTTAGCCGTAGAAAAGCTTAAGTTATGGTAACACCTTATTCATATCCTTAAATTAATTTGTGCTAGAGAGTGTAAATAAGCATATACTTTCATCAGTAAGTGGATGACTTTAGGGAGAGTACGCAAGATAGTGGAAAGACCCAGTCCTACATCAGGCTGCCATAATTAACGAAGTGATGTTGGACATAGTACTTCACCTGAGTTCATTAAATATTAATGGAGCCATGCCAGGTACTGTATCAAGGTATTGCTGTAATTCTTACCAGAAGATAGGGATTTGATGGATATGTTTGAATTCAACAACACGTTATTCTATACTTTTGGTACAGTTATGAATAGACTCTTGAAAGAGGACTGTTGGACATTTATTTATTAAATGTCTTTTGTGGATGAAGTGTCTTTATATGCATTATTCTTTAATGACTTCACATTAACCCTATAAGGTGGGCATTATTATTTGCATTTTGCAGATGGAGTTAAATAATTTGCCCCAAGTCACACAGCTAGCAAGTGGTACAGTGTGAGGTCAAAGCTGTCTAATTCCTAAACCCATGCTTTCTTCATTACATCACATGGCTTTAGACCAAGAGAAAGGCAGTTAATATTTATTGAACATCTATTTATGTCAGGCATTGTGTTAGGCACTTTCATTTGTGTGTTTTTACTTAATTCTTGTGAGAAATCAGAGATGATGATATTTGAATTTTATAGTTTGACTTCAGGATCATTGGCAAAACAATTTATGCCTAGACTTAATATGAGGATTATGTTTCGTTCTCTTTCAAGATGAGGATTATGTCGACTAAAAGAATGTCAGAACATCCAGTAAACATATGCTGTTTTGATGATTTATTTATTTTAGTGTGCCATGTTGATAACTAAGATCTTTTTTTTTTTTTTTTTGTCTTTTTTCATGACCGGCAACGGATCGCAACCCT
>NW_007732258.1:91918-104756 GCF_000696425.1 Galeopterus variegatus | reverse complement strand
TGACTTTGGTGTTCTAAACACCCAGTTCTAACCAACCGAGCTAACTGCGAGCCCTAGTTTTTGCAAATTTTAATGCTCTATTTTATCTCTATTTTAATTCTCATGCCTTGGTTCAAATTGATAAGGATGTATTCTTTTCCCTGTTAATCTTATAGAAATAAGTATTAAAAGGAACGTGTAATGTTTGCTTTTCTTTAATTGTCAAGCACACCTTGAATTCCTAATAAAGCTCAAAATTTATTAGGTAAGCACTGTGGAAGATAAAGAATAGCCAACATTTAAAAAGTGTTTACTTGGTATCAGGAACGATGATGGTAGCTTTACATGTATTATCTCATTTATAGTAACAATAACCCTATGAAATAGGTACTAGCCCTATTTTAAGGATGAGGAAGTTAAGACTTGGAAGTTAAGTACTTGTACAAAGCCATCCAGCTGGTAAGTGACTGAGCTAGGACCTGAATATAAGCTGTGTTTTAAAGATGTGGTCTTTAAACATTTGTTCAATTATCTCTTAATTTTTTTTTAAACCGTATTCCCTTGTATATTTTTAATTTGATTAAAATTTTTTTTATTATAAGTTTAAATAGTTATAGAGGATAACTTGTGTGGAAGTATTGCTATAAAAAATATAACTTTTTTTGCTTATTAGACTCTAAATACCCACCATTATCCATTTCAAAATACTTGAACAAGCTCTTCATTAATATTTGGAAATTTGACATCGTATCTTTTTCTATTGTACTCAAATGTCCATTCTACTCCTTATGTAAAATTCTCTCATAATTTATATATTTTATGCTTAAATATTTTACTGATAGTTATCATTTCTCTAGATAAAAATGTGAGTAAATTAAAATTGATAATGGGCTTTCTTTTGCATTAAATGAATACTTTCTAGTGTAACATTTCCTTTAACAATATTTTTTTTTTTTTTTTTTTTAGTTATTTTCTCAGTGGTTACTCTAGGGCTTACCATATTCATCTTATCAGTATCTTCAGATAATCATTAACCTTTAAGTGTTAAGATTTTTCCTCTGGATTGTGTTGTTATTACAATTATTATAAGTGTGTAGTTGATCAAACTGGTATAAATTTATTATGCATTTTGATAATTAAACACAAGAACTTTTTTTCTGATTTTTTTTTTAAACACAAAAACTTTTATTGGAAATTTTCTTTTTCTCCTCTTCCCTAATTATTTCACGCATCCATAGATGAATATATTTACAGAGAGAATTCAGTAAGGCTCAGCATAAATTTTATTCTAAATTTTTAAAATTGACACAAGTTTGAAAAATACTGATGTCGTAAATCAGTAGATGAGAACTGAGGGATTTCGCAGTAGTGGTATCACTTCGTTCTTTGAATTTCTTACACCAAAAAAAATGTATAAGATAGGGAAAGATCAGAAATTGTACTGCTGGCCCTGCCTGGAGGTTTTTATGCCTTAGCACCTAAAGGAGGATATAGGAAGGGAGAAAGATGTGGCTTTTTTGACTGAGTGGGAGAAGGAAGATTGTACAAGGGGACCATGGGACGGGAGACCCAATATAATGCCACCACTGTATGTACTCTTCTCAGTTTTAGGAGAGAATGTATTTGGAGATAGACGATCTGCATGTTTACGCCTTAAAGCCATCCACGCCCGTGTATTCCTTGGAAAGTCTTTAGGATTACACAAACTTCAGCTTGAAGAAAGCCTTTTTAAAATAGTAATCTCCAAAGATAAAACATGAGCCATATCAAATCTCACTATTTAGCTTTAGGGTGTAGAAAAAGAATTAGAACACTACCCCATGCAACATAGCACACAGAAAGTACTTTACGTGTAAACTGGCATTTAACAAATATTTGTTATTTTAATTTAAAGAGTATATTGTTGGCTTGCCTCCCTTGGTTAAAGTGTGTCTTACAACACCAAGGTCAGGGTTTGGATCCTTGTTCTGGCCAGTGGCAAAGAAATGCAAAATAAAGACAAAAACAGCAACAAAACCCAACAAAATAAAAAGCACACTGTAAAAAACAAACAAACAAACAAACAAACCAAATTGCATTTAATTGTTCTGCTAATTTTATTTACATCCAATCTGTCTTCTGTTGTAGTCTGGTTTGCCCTATCTCTCTGCTGAAATTGCTCTTGATGGGGTCAACAATACTTTAAATATCATGGAATCACATTTAAAAATCTTTGACTTCTTGTTTGTTTTTGTCACTCTTGACCACTCTTTTTAATATTGTCTTTCCATGGTTTTCTGGGACATGAGACATTCTTGACTTTTCCTGTTCTTCTTTGTCTGCCTTTTTCATAGTTTCCTTCGCAGTCTCCTCCTTCTGAAAGTGTTTCTTAAATGTTGGTTTCTTAGGGTTCTGTGTTAGATCTCCCATCATTTTACTCTATGTAAGTTCCCAAAGGCATCTCTTCTCATCTCTGTGGCTTTTGTTATCCCTATGTTTATAATGTCCATCTCTATCTCTAGTCCAGATGATGCTCCTAAGCTCTAGACCAGAATATCCAGCTGCCTCCTGGACACCTCCACCTAGATATCTCCTCACTGTACACTTTGGAACTGAACTCATCTCACCCCTAACCTGCTTCTCTAGGTTTCTCCATCTCCATCTCCATTTCCGTAAATGGTACCTCTATCCAAACAACTGCCCGAGCCAACATCCTGGGTGTCATTCTCTTTTTTTTAAAGTTTTATTTTATTCTTAATTGACTCATAATAATTGCACATATTTATGGGGTACAGTGTGATGTTTTGATACATGTATACATTGTGTAATGATAAAATCAGGGTAATTAGCATATCTGTTACCTCAAACGTTTATCAGTTCTTTGTGGTGAAAGCATTCAGAATCCTCTCTTCTAGCTGTTTTAAAATATACAATACACTTGTTTACTGTAGTCACCCTATTGTGCAGTAGAACACCAGAACTTATTCTCGTATCTAACTATAATTTTGTACATTATTAGTTCCTTCTGGGTGTCATTCTTAATTTTTTCTTTTCTTTATCCCTCATGATGCAATTACTCATTCTGCTTCTAAAGAAATTACAAAAATCCCTCTACTTCTAACTGTTCTCAGTGTTGCTATCCTTGCCAAACCAATATTGATAGCTTCTATTATAACCTTCCTGCCGGAGTTTTGCTTTTCTTCAGTTAAGGTTTTACATGTCAGCAAGAGGGGCCCACTAAAAGTTTGAAACTCATCAAGGTAGCCTTGCTTAAAATCCTTTAATGACTTCACATTGATCTTGAGATAAATTTCAGACTCTTTAATGAGCATTACAAGGCTTTTTGGATCCCATTGTCTCATCTATCTGGACTTATCTCTGCTGGCAAAACCTAAAGCACCTTGCTAAAATCTAAAGCAGCTTTTCTTTTTCAAATACTCTTGTGTCTCAAATATATATGCTTGTACTTCTCTGACCTCTGCTTTCTTTTAATCCTTCCACATGCTATTGTCTCTTCCTGGACCACTTGGCCTGGCCTGGTTAGTTCCTTCTCAGACTTCTGGTCTTACCTTAAAACAGCACTTCATCAGGTGGCCTGCCTTGAATCTCCAGGTTAGATATGATTTCGTGCTCAAGTAGCACAATGTATTTCCTCTGTCATACAACTCATCACACTTTAATTACGTGTCTCTTTCATGGTATACTATCTTGTAAGCTTAGTGAGGACCAGGAATCATCTTTATCTTAATCTCTGCTTTCTTTATCCCCAGTGCCTGACATGTGTGGGCGTATTCAGCATCTTTGAATAAGTTAACAATTTTGTGTTTTTATATGTATGATTTCAAATTGAATTTGGCTTTTTTCTTTAGTGTCTCAATGAAATCCTGGAGTCAGCAGATGCACCTTTAGAAGTCACTGAAGGATTCATTCAGTCAATTTCTCTGTCAGTTCCATGGGGTTCCTTGCTACAGGATAATTGTGCACTGGAGGTGAAAGGGTTAGAAATGGTCTTTCGACCTAGACCTCGCCTAGGTAGGTGTGCTATTTACTTCTGTTTTATTTGTTTCTGTTTTTATTTTTTCAGAGATTAGGAAAGTAACCTAATTGAATTGAATTCAGTATTTGATTTATTACTTTGTATTGTATTTGTGAGATTTTCGGTTGATAAAATATTAAAGACTTGGCTCTATGTAGGATGTGTGTGATTATACCTTTAGAGTTGTTTCTTTCTCTGTTTACTTACAGGAACTGTAGTATACAGATGATTTGGTTTACTTAATTATTTGTACCAATTATCTAAACTGACTTGTCTTAAAGATTTAAAGTAGTCTGCCAGAAAGCAAGGAAGAGTGCTCAAAGATTGATGGAGAAATGTTAAAAGGACACAGGACTGAGCTTTAAGGGGCTTCATTGGCCACCTCTGGGACAAATTTAATATTAAAGATAATTATGATAGTAATGGATTATAACCTATTAAATTAAAAAAAATCCTTAAATCCATAATGATACAAATAAATAAGTATATAAGGTTGGCAGAGAGAAGGAATTGCTTTTCTTTACAGTAGAATACCTACTTATATGTGTAAAAAAATGATGGAATTAGATAGCATTGGTCAACCCAGGTGAAGGATATGTAGGTGTGCAATGATGGAATTATAATCCAAGTGCTGCCTGAAACACCAACGTTTAAATTATTCTTAGTAGAATTATAGTGACCTGTATTTTGAAAATTGATAATGCATGCATAGAAAGCCTCTTTAATAATCTGATATTTAATTTACAAGAATATTTTTTTAACCGTGCTAAGTAGGTGTAATACTTCCCTAGGGAAAATCAGACTTTTAAATATTTTACCCTTTTAAGATATTCCATTAAAAGGGCTTTTAAATTCCGTTTTGGAAGGCAATAACTAGTAATCTCTGTCAGTCTGTTTGGAATAATGGAAGGAGGTGTGGTAGAATTTCCTCATGAGGGAAGATCTGGAAAGGATTTTTCACAGTTCATGTGTTTCCTCCTGCAAGGATGCTCTTCTGTTTTATCTACATTTTTACTAATTTCCAAAGCCTATGTCACTGCTACTTCTATCAGATTTTCTGTTAATTCCTTCAGCTAGAAGAATTTTCCTCTTCTCTTAGACTTCATAATGTTTTCTGTTGATATTCAGTAGTTGCCTACTAATACTTTTAGTCATATCTTATTTCTTCCACCAGATTGTAGGCTCTCTGAGGGTAGAATTCATAATTTATTTTTCTATCTCCTACAGCAGAGTTAGCACACTATGGCCTGCAGGCCAAATTGGGCCTGTCACCTGTTTGCTTAAATAAAGTTTTATTGGAACTCAACCATGCTTATTTATTTGCTCTCTATGGCTGCTTTTGCACTATAGTGGGAGAGTTGAGTAGTTGTGAGTAGACCATGTGGCCCACAAAGTCTAAAATATTTGCTGTCTGGCCTTTTACAGAACAAGCTGTCAACCCCTGCTCTGTAATATTTAGAACAGCACCATGCATGTTAGATGCCCATTAAATACTTATTGAATAAATAAGCCAATTAATATTTGGTAAACATATAATATGCAATGAGAGCACATGTCTCTGGACTTTTATCTGTGATTTTTTTTTTTAATCTCAGTTATAATGTAATGTTTGAATCTCAAAAGTAATTTCTAGAATATTGTTTCCCTGGGTAACATCATGATGTTAAAAATCTTGTGAGGGACTGAGAATTTATATTTGAAATGTGTTATTTTAAGAAATGGCATGGTTGTAACTCTGAGGAATTATTTAGGATTAATCCATACTTTTTGCAGCAACTGGTTCTGAGCCTATGTATTGGTCAAGTTTCATGACCAGCAGTATGCAATTGGCAAAAGAATGTCTTAGCCAGAAACTGACAGATGAACAAGGAGAAGGATCCCAGCCTTTTGAAGGATTGGAAAAGTTTGCTGAAACTATTGAATCCTTCCTTCCTTCCTTCCTTCCTTCTTTCCTTCCTTCTCATTCATTCATTCATTCGTTCGTTCGTTCGTTCGTTCATTTTTTTTTTTGGCTGGCCAGTACAGGGATCCAACCCTGGACCTTGGTGTTAGGATTTGGGGATATTTTTAAAGGAAAGAAATTCAGCTTTTTTGTTTTGTAAGTTCTTATCAAACTAATATATATTCCTTTTGTTAGAAGTTATTTAGTATGTGTATTGTCTCTTACATTGATGATTACTTGTTTACTTTAGTACTAAGAAGAGTAAAAGTCACTTTTATAGATACTGTCTTAAGAATTGAACATGTGCCAGAAAATTCCAAAACTGGAACTGCACTCGAAATTCGAATAGAAAGGTAAGAATTCTTATATCTGAAAACAAATGACCCTGTTCTAACTCTCACATTAAATTTCAAGATGCTTTTGGAGATTAGATACTGATATTAAAATATTTCATAATTTCAAAGTAAAGTGCTGCTCTCCAAGTTATATTCTAATCCCATTATTGAAAACTTAAAAGTACCAGTTGGAGTATAATTAAATATAATACTGTGGTGAATTCCAAGTAATTTTCTGTTAATATCAAATCAAAATAAGAAGTACAGTTGCCCCTCAGTATCCATTGATTGGTTCCAGGACCTCTTTTGGATTACTGGGATGCTCATATCCCTGATAAAAAATGGCATAGGATAACTTATGCACATCATCCCATATGCTTTAAATCATCTCTAGATTACTACAATACTTAATACAACATAAATGCTGTGTAAATAATTGTTATACTCTATTGTTTAGGGAATAATGACAAGAAAAAGGCAATTTTTATGCAGTTTTTTCCCTCATATTTTCGATCCATGGTTGGTTGCATCCATAGATGCAGAAGCTGTAGATACAGATACAGAAGCTGTATTTGAGTGCTACTAAATTTGAGGCACTCCTGTTAGAGAGTTTCAGTTTTTCATATGAACAATGTAATATTTAGGAATGTTTCATTAATGTGAAAGACTTCTTTGCTTTGCTTTGCTGTGCTTAATCTAAGTGCTGTATTATATAATGTATTATATTATATTATATCATGTATTATTTTATAATGTGTTTAAGGCTGATCCTTTTGTTAAATAATATTAGAAGAAGCGGTCATCTATAGTTTAGAAAAAAAAATTGTACCAATTCCAGGGGTATCAAGATTTAAACCTGAGAGGAAAGCTGTTAAGAATTTAGGAGTTATTTTGGAAGATCCTTCTCCTAACTTCAAGATAGAAATTGATTTGTTTATTATTTTAATTAAATTATAACTAACAAAATGTAAGTTTAATAGAGTCCTACTCAATATAGAATTAAATTAAGTATTACTTAGTAGAGAATACAGATTTTAAGTGGTGAATATGTTTAGACTATTGTATCACCTACGTAATCATCATCTACCATCAAAATATAGAATATTTTCATCACTTTAGAAAGTTCCCTTGGGCTCTTTGCCTGCCAATTACCACTAACCAGTCTGACTAGCAACCGTTTTCTATTTTCTTTTTTTTTTTCTTTTTTCTTGTGACTGGTAAGGGGATCGCAACCCTTGGCTTGGTGTCGTCCGCACCACGCTCAGCCAGTGAGCTCACCGGCCATCCCTATATAGGATCCGAACCTGCAGCGGGAGTGGCGCTGCGCTCCCAGCGCTGCACTCTCTGGAGTGCGCCACGGGGTCGGCCCTGTGAGGACTATTTTAAGGTAGTAAAATAATATTTTACTACCTTAATATTTTAAGGTAGAGGACTTATTTTGCAGTAGAGTAGTAGTTGCTTTTAGTTTTCTATGTATGCCCACTTGGACCCCCTAAAAATAGCTCTAAAATATGCACACACCTTAGCGTTGATTTCAGGTTCACCTGTGTCTTAATGCTATATGAACTACCAACAGAATTGAGCAGGATGAAGTATGTTAGTGTTGATTTCAGGTTAAAATGTGTCTTAAGTTCATGTTGTATGAACTGCCAACAGAATTCAGCAGGATGAAGTATGGCCACTGAGCACCAAGGACACTCTGTGTATCTATTGGGTTCCTTTACTGAATTTTAATCAGATATGTTATGGTTTCTGTCTTTCATACAACATACCTATTAGTAAAACAGTTATTATTAACAGATCTTTGAAGTTAGGATGTGTTACCTTAAATGGTATCTAAAATCTCATGCATTAAGAACCATATTCTGTGTTTTGTTTAAACTGAAGATTAGTCACACATATAAGAATTTGAGAAATGTCATTCATGTCAGAGTTGTGATTTGGAGCCATATGCTGTCTCACTGTTGCCAAGAGATGTTTTGTGAGAGAGTGCAGGAATTGTTTTCCTTGAAGATACCTTGAGTAAGTTATTTTTTTCCCCACATGTAAGAGCCTCATAAATTTACCTCTCTTGGAGCTAAGGTCTCTTCATGAAAATATTTACTGTAGTAGAGCATGGTGTTGCTGGCCCACGTTTTGGGCATGTTCTGAAAAGTGCTAACACTTGAAAATCCCTTTAGCTAAAAAAAGCATTGTGCATTTCTTATCATTGCAAATAGGTTTTTCTAGGAGTTTTGTGTAAGTTCTCTTTGTTTTTAATTTTTAGAACTGTATACTGTGATGAGACTGATGAGTCCTCAGGAATTAATGTCCATCAACCCACAGCTTTTGCTCACAAGTTACTTCAGCTCTCTGGAGTGTCTCTCTTCTGGGATGAGTTTTCTGCATCAGCAAAATCTTCCCCAGTGTGTTCGACTGCACCAGTGGTAAGCAAAACTGAACAAAAATACCCCCAATACGTAATCATAGATTTTTAAAAGGTTTAAATGAGGGCTGTTAAATTTTGTTAGGATAAGATGTGTTAATGAGTCTCCATCTGCTTTGAGAGTTAACAAATGTTCAGTAATGGGGAAATATATTTCAGAGATTTTAAAATACTCATGTTTATACTTAATGTCTTTCCTACCAGTTAGTTGTGTATTAGTTTGATAGAGAAATGTTGGATACTATGAGGGTACTTCAAAAAGTCTGTGGAAAAACAGAATTAAAAGATAATATGAATCTTCCCGTGAACTTTTTGAAGTACTCTTGTATGTCTTGGGGGAAAATGGTATACTACATCTAATATCCTTTTACAAGAAAAACAGGAAATCAAGCAGTATTCACATTTACCTTACATAGCGAGTGTACTGTTGAAAATTTATCTAATAAATCATGTCTTTAAAAAGCTTTATATTTAAGGAACTCTGTTAATCCCTTCCAAGAGCAGAGAATCCTTTTATAAGTTAGTCATTCCATAACTTACCTTTCATGTTATTTCACAAATCAAGTTTTCTTTTTTCCTTTTTTTTGTCTTTTTTTTCGTGACTGGCAACGGATCGCAACCCTCAGTGTCGCGCCCGTACCGGGCTGGGACCGGCAACGGGATCGCAACCCTCGGTGTTGCGCCCGCACCTCGCTCAGCCAGTGAACGGCCGGTCTGTATGTGGGATCCGAACCCTTGGGGGGAGCGCCGCCGCGCTCCCAAGCGGCGCACTGTAGCAGTGTGCCATCAGGCCGGCCCACAAATCAAGTTTTCTTAATTATACAGTGTCTATTAGGTTTTTTTATTGCTGTAACTTGAACAGATATTGTGCTTTTTTTCATAAAATTGTTTTCCATGATTTGCCTTTAGCCTTTGTTACCAGTGTACTGTGTTAACATATTGCGGTATTTCATTTTCTCTATAATATACTGTTTTATCCATTGTAACATAATACAGTTTTACATTCCATATATGTTATTCTTCTTGACATTTATATTTTGCATTTTAATTTATTTACACTAAAGTATTTTAAATCGTTACTTTATTCTTATTGCATTATTGTAGGAAACTGAGCCAAAGCTGTCACCTAGCTGGAACCCCAAAATTGTTTATGAGCCACACCCACAACTAACTAGAAATTTACCAGAGATAGCACCCTCTGACCCAGTGCAGATTGGAGGGTTAATTGGTAGGATGGAATTGAGTCTCACATTGAAACAGAATGAAGTACTTCCTGGAGCAAAGGTCAGTGTTCATTTTATTCTCCATAGTAAAAACCAAAATAAAACTACAAGTATTCTTTAATCTATTCAGTGACCCACTGATTGATTACCATATGTTATCCTGTAACTTAGGGTACCTGCCATCTCAGAATTAGCATTTTTACTCTTAGTTGGTGCCTCTGTCCTTAGGTCACAAAATTCATTGAAGACTGCCTTTACCCTGTTGCTACAACTTGGGTTTTATAAAGAGCTGCCTTTTACACTCACTCTCCCCAATTCTAACAATTCAAAAACAAACCAAAAAAACCCCTTTTTTATATTAGCCATGGTTTCATTAGTTCAGATAACTAGGAATTTATTAAATGATCTCTTTCTATTATCATAAAATTAAGTTTACAAAGGAGAAGTGATTTGGAAAGCAAGAAGTTGACTGTGGAAGATGTTTGTTTAATTATATATATGTAAAACTGTCCACTCATCTATATTTTGGACAGAATGACCATTTTTATAGTTGTATAATATTTATGAGCACAGATGACTTTTTCCATTATGTCTCATAGCTTTTTGAAGACATTGTATAAAAACAACTGTACTTATTTCTTAGGGAACAGTATTGATTCATTCTGTTGGACAATCAGGAAACTTGAATTTATTTAGTCAGTTAAAAATGTATTTGTCGAGCCTTATTTTTATACTTTGAAAACTAACTTTATGTATAAACTCTAAAATGTTGTTTAAATTAGGAAGATAGAATGATATATTCATTTGTTTATTTGTTGATCTACCTAGCTGTAGATGTTTGAGTGACTACTGTATGCCAGGTCCTGTGCAATTCTTGGTACAGATGCAGAGATGAGTGGGATACAATCTTTGCCTTAATAAAAGATACAATGAGGGATCTAGAAACTCTTGAGGGAACATGGAAGAAGGAGCCACTAAATACATGTGAATGTACATAAAAAGATTTTCAGAGGATTGAGGAATCCCCAAAAGCCCTTTCTTGGGTTGGAACACCTGATTAGAGTTGGAGTGATAATTAGAATGAAGACATTCCTATTAGTGACTACTCCCCTCCCCCTTTGTTTACTGTTCTGTCCTACTTCAGTTGGTACAAAATCCTTTCACAGGTCTTAAACTTCTTCATAAAATAACACGATGGGATTGTTAATAGAGCAGATAGTTATAGGTGTGTGTAAAAACTATAGGGAATCCCCTGCTGTGCTAACATCCTTGGGAACCTACTATGTCTGTGTCTTTGGGGAATGCATTTGCTATTTCTTTTTTTTCTTTAGTATCTTGACCTAGAGAGCATTTGCCATTTCCTTAAGAAGGAAGAATCATAGGAATAACTTTTGTAGTTATATTTTGATCAATTATGTATAGACCTCAACATTTTTATGTTTTCTTGGAAGTATGGGGATCCAAACCCTAACATTCATATGTTTTTGATCTTCATGCAAACCCAAACTTTTGCTCATTATGTATTGATTTGTGTAAATGCCCTTTATATGTTACTTCTGGAGTTCTGCCTATTAGATGATAAGTAAACATCTGGAAATATTACATGGTGGTATTGTCAGCCAGCCAGTTTAATATTTGGAGATATGCAGTATTTCAAAAAGTTCATAGAAAAATGGAATTAAAAGATAATATGAATCTTTCCATAAACTTTTTGAAGTACCCTTGTATGACCATCTTTGCCTATACAGTATCTTTTGTGTAGTAACTTGAGTATTTGAGTACATATTCTTATTTAATGAAAGTGAATGCTAAATGGAAAAATGCATTGAGAAACATGGACTTCATATCCTTAATACGGTGTAGACAAAGGTGACATCAGTTAGGGATGCTCAATGTCACATCTTTAGTCTCTTTCTGATGTTCATTAGACTTAAGTCTTTCAACTGTGGGTTCAAAATGTTATGAAAGATTTCATGTTTCTCTTTTTAGTTCTGTGAGAACAGTTCCTCCTTGAGTAGTGTGTTTATCTGGTGTTTCACATATTCAATTTTAGCATGTGTTTTCAGGAATGCATTATACTTGTGTATGAAAATAGGGGACAGCCTGTATTGAATTGAGAGGTATTTTATTTCAGTTACCATGTTACATTGAGTTGAAATTCATTTTTTAGTTATGTTCTATCTTTTATATATCCAAAAGTAATTAATATGTACTTTGTTCTTTGTATACTAAACTCAGAATGTACTAGTAATGAAATATGAACATTTTAATTTCTATGAATTAGAAATAACACTCTTGGTCATTCATTCTAATGAAGGTCAGAGATTGTGTTTTCTTTTTTTTTTTTTTTTTAAGATGACTGGTAAGGGGATCTTAACCCTTGACTTGGTGTTGTCAGCACCACACTGTCCCACATGAGCTAACCAGCCATCCCTATATAAGGATCTGAACCCATGGCCTTGGTGTTATCAGCACCACATTCTCTCAAGTGAGCCACAGGCTGTCCCCAGAGATTGTGTTTTCAATACTAAGAAATTAAAAAGCAATTTTAAAATTTGGCATATAATTAGAAACACATTTTCCTACTCTCCCAGCCTTAATTCCTTCCTGGTTTACAGCCTGGGACCACAGCACTCAGTAAGGAGCCCCATAAAACAAACAGTCTATAGGTAGGACAGAGGGGAGCCGTGCAATGGAAGGAGGGAGGGCTTTGTATCTGGGTCAGCCTAGGTTAAGATCCCAGCTCTGGATTTGTTACATGGCCTTGTGCAAATCACTTAATCTTTGTGAACTTGTTTCCTCATCTGTAGAACAGGATCAGTAATAAGAATTAGAGGACATAGATATAAAAGCAGTTAGTGGGCCGAGCCCGTGGGCACTCGGGAGAGTGCGGTGCTGGGAGCGCAGCAGTGCTCCCGC
>NW_007732258.1:90594-91601 GCF_000696425.1 Galeopterus variegatus | reverse complement strand
AAAAAAGAAAAAAAAAAAAAAAAAAAAAAAAGCATTTAGCATAGTATCCCAATACTAAAAAAAAAGTAATAATAATTATTATTATTGAAGCATGTATTATATTCTCAGATCATGGAAATTTCCGAAAGTCACTTTGTAATTTATTTTTTGTTTTTAGAATTAGAAGGTATTTGTTTTTCTCCTGGGGAAGAAGCCATTTTCCAAATTTAAATGTGTTTTATTGATTGAATTATTTTTCAGTTGTAAAATGGCATAAAGATAATAGGAGTGTTAGCATATTAGAACTAAGGAGGTGAATGAAAAGTAAGGCAGAGACATTTAACTTCTTAGAATGTGTTGTAGAGAGTAAATGTTTGCTTCTGGCAGAGTATACTCCATAGGAATCAAGAAGAGAGTGGGATGAAGATTTTATTTTTAGAAGAAAAAATGGGCGAAGAGTTGGAAAAGAGAAGGGAAGTCCATAAATAAGTACTGTCTTCTATCCACATTTCTGCTGTAGCTTCCACTGCCATGCTCAGGAGAGGGTAGGCTTTGTGGAACACAGTAGGCATTGCAGGAGGCACGCTGTTCGTAGAGAAAGTCCTCACGTGCCCTACCACAGAGTGGGATCAGTGGGCAGAGTTAAGAAAGCCAACTTTATTTGCTCGTGGTTTGAATCAAACTTTAAGGATTATGATTTTGGTCTTTTGAAAGTCAGTGAGTACTGTGCTACTGTTACTTAATATTCTTTCTTGGAGACTATGTCTTAAGGCCTGCTCGATTACCTTAAATATTCAGAAGATGTAAAGAGATGAAAAGTATATTAGACTTGCCACCATGGAATTTCTCAGAAAGGTTTTCCCTCTTAGCACAACAGTTGGTGACCTTTAAGTCTTTTCATTTAAGTTCTGTGAATTAGTAGAAGGAATCTTAGGTGAAGAAATCAAAGACTAAAGAATCAATATTCATCTCAGTGCATTAAAATATACTAAAATTTATGGTGATGAGGTTTTTTTTTTTTTTTTTGG
>NW_007732258.1:86628-89658 GCF_000696425.1 Galeopterus variegatus | reverse complement strand
GGAAAGTCTGTTGTTTTTGAATAAGCAAAATTAAAGATGTATTGTAAATAAGAATTCTAAATGGTTAAGTTTGATTGAGTCTTTTGAATTTTGTTACCATGGCACAAATTTATGTTCAGATAGTTTGGGTAACATTCTTAACTTTTTCAGAATTGTTCTGGCTTACTGCTTTGGTTGGGGATAGTACTTCATTCAGCTTAGAAACTACAATTCTTGGCACACATTTAAAAATACTTTTAATGACTCATTGATCAGAAATAAGATTTTGTGATTCCTGGCTAGTTGCTGAAAGCCATTGCTTTACTATTATTATTATTAAATACCGGTGGTTTTGTACTATGGTGCTGAGTTGCCATTGGTATTGGATAAATGGGTTTTGGGAAAGAAATGCTTAATTAAGTAACATCAAGTTTAATTATTGGTTTGCTTTACTTTTGTATCCTTGTAGAAAATTCTAGCAAAATAGGGTTAGCTAATAAAGATAAGAAAAATCGACCCATGCAGCAGGAAGATGAATATCGAATTCAGATGGAATTAAACCGGTATTATTTGAGAAAGGATTCCCTCTCTGTGGGTGTATCTTCAGAACAAAGCTTTTATGAGACAGAAACGGCTCGTACACCTTCTAGCCGTGGTAAGCAACTTAAACAGCTGACATCAGAATCGTACATTATAACAGATAAAATTAAACTTTGACTGCTGTGAAAAGGAGTTTATCAATGAAAAGACAGAATATCCGTACTACTAGAAAGTTTTAATTTATAAATTAATCTAAGCACAGCATTATAGTGATGCAGCAGCACGAGTTGTGTAGTATTTTTTTGATTGTATAGTTTTGTAAGTGGTGATTTATTCTAAGGAAAGTCAATTTATGAAAATGTAAATTTACACGAAAGATAAATTGGAAGTAATCATTCATTTTGTCAAATTATTATGTGTTTACATAATGATTTACGTTAGATTCCTTTAAGTGGTAAGCTTTTCTTTATTAATCTTTCCATTAATTATACATGAGTATAATCTTTACCCAGCTTACCTAACAGTTACAGATGTTTCAGAATGTATAAGCACTAATATAAATAATAAGTATCAACTTAAGTATAGAATGTTGAGCCAAATAAAAAATTAAAGCCTACTCAAGAAATTTTGGCTATAACAAACTTCATTTGCATGAGGGTAAAACAATCTCCAGAAAGAAGGAACTGAAATGTAAACAGAATTCTAAATAATGTAGTTGGCTCTTTTTTTTTTTTNCGACCCCTCGGCGGGAGCGCCGCCGCACTTCCCAAGCGGCGCACTATAGCAGTGCGCCACCTGGCTGGCCTCCCGGTTTCTTTTTTTAAAATGCCATTCTATTTGCCGTTTTCCTTTTCTTTTATCTAGGCCATTTAACAAAGTTCAGAAAGAAAATGAAGCTTTATTGGACAATTCACTGTAAAGTGTTTTAAAATAGTTGCTCATTCATTGTATTTGTTGTGTATTTAAATACTTAGTTTATTTTTAGTGATAAAGTACACCGTAAGTCTTATATTATTATTGCAGTTTAGGAGTCTCAGTCAACCATTTGATTTTTGTATCACTGTTTATATATCCTTGAAAGAGAACCTCAAGTTTCTTCTCTAAAAAATTTAATTGAAATAGATACAAGGCTTAAAGGAAAACTTGGTGAGCAGCTTTTGGTTTTCTTGACTTTTTCAGTAGTTATATTAATGCACTAGCTTTGTTCATACCTTTACTATTGTAACACACTCTTTTGTATTTCAAGTATCAAGGATCCTGGATATAAGATGCAGCAATATAACGATTTATTTCATTTTATTGTAATTGTTTAATATCATTCAAACTGTTGTGTGATCACCTGGTTTTTTTTTTAAAGCTAATATATGAGTGTTTGATAATTTTGATATAATGGATTGTTTTAAGTATTAAATTTTATATATATATATAATTTTAACTTATGTGTTTCAGCACTCCCATCTAGATCTGTTTCAGTGGATGAATCCAGGCCTGAACTTATTTTTAGACTAGCTGTGGGAACTTTTTCAGTCTCTGTGCTTCACATTGATCCTTTATCTCCATCTGAAACATCATTGAACCTCAATCCATTGACACCTATGGCAATAGCTTTCTTTACTTGTATAGAAAAGATTGATCCAGCAAGATTTTCAACAGAAGATTTTAAGTCTTCCCGAGCAGTATTTGCAGAAGCTTGCTCACATGATCACCTTAGGTAAACTCTCTTATATTTGTTAATGATCTTTGGAAAAGAACCAAGTGTAGACTTTTGTATCCATATGTCTACTTATCTGCATTTGTTTTTCTAATTCACATTTTATTTGTAAATGAGTCAGGTTTTTTTGCAATGCTGCAAAGATGTTTAATATAGAATCTGGAGTTTTCTAAATTATCTTTTTAGTAGCCTGCCCTGGTTTTATTTGGTTTCTTTGACCACATTTTACCGTCGTCCCTACTGGTACCATTACAATCATGAAAACAGTTCTTATTGTCACTGGCATTAGCAGAGATGATAATGATGGTGAGAGTGGAACGAACTAATGAGAAAGGACTTGGAAATGACCCACGTGCCATAGGCCATGTTGTAGGACATAATACCAAGGCTGATCCTGAGCTTGGATGATACATTCTCAACTTCTGCTTAAAAAAATCAAAGCTGTCCAAATAGCCAATGATCCTTTCATGGGTTGAGCCCTACTAGATGAGAAGATAATCAGATTTGTAAGTATAGTATTGGTAACATGGAAATACTATTTATTTTCACATGAAGGTGATCTATAAATTGTCGAGTGATATTTTATACAATGGTTTAGGCACATACTAAAGCTTTTAGAAAATACATTGGGCTTTTAACTTTTTTGAAGTATTAAAATCGATATGCAAAGTATTCTTGACACCTAGTGAAAGAAACCCTACAGTTCAGGACTATAGTGTTTATAATGGTCCTGAACACTATAAAACATGTTTTTCTTTCCATTTTTTTTTTTCCTTTTTGTCTTTTTTACTGACCGGCAA
>NW_007732258.1:85294-86285 GCF_000696425.1 Galeopterus variegatus | reverse complement strand
TTTTTTTTTTTTAAGAAAAGAAATGACTGCTGCATCCATATGAAACCAAAAGTTGTAATATATTTATACTATTTTAAAATCTGGATTTTGGGGCCGGCCCGTGGCTCACTTGGGAGAGTGCGGTGCTGATAACAGCAAGGCCATGGGTTCGGATCCCATATAGGGATGGCCGGTTTGCTCACTGGGTGAGCATGGTGCTGACAACACCAAGTCAAGAGTTAAGATCCCCTTACTGGTCATCTTTAAAAAAAAAAAAAAATCTGGATTTTGAATCCTAAGTTGTCATATGACACTTAAAAATATATCATGTAATGCTGCATATCATAATATTTTAAAATAAAACATGTTCATCAGTAGGATAGCTTAACCTTTTGTTAATTTATGTTCAGTTGAATTTTTCCTGTGTCATTAATATATTGGATTCAAATAAATCACCCTATTGGAAGTACCATGAAATTTGGAGCATCACTGTATCTCACATAATCTAAAGAAAGATTATATTAATGTGTATTAACTTACTTTAAAGACTTGAATTGGTGGGATTATAATACAAGTGACAAAGTTTAATTCTCTCTAGAAGAAGAAGTTTTCTTCTCCATGGCTGATATGGACATGTCCCATAGTCTCTCTTCTCTTCCACCCCTTGGGGACCCACCAAATATGGACCTTGAGTTATCATTAACTAGTACATATACAAATACCCCAGCAGGATCTCCGTTAAGTGCTACCGTGGTAAAGTATTATTTAATTTTTGTTCTATTCTTGAAATGTTGCTTCTAAAAATTTGCACTTTATTCATGTACTTTAAAAAAACATATTTTATAGCTTCAGCCAACTTGGGGAGATTTCCTTGACCATCATAAAGAACAGCCAGTGAGAGGGTCAACATTTCCATCCACTGTAGTTCACCCAGCATCTTTGCAGAAGACTTGTAAGTACAAAATAAGACATTTGTTGTTTCCACTGGAATTTTTAAAAATTAAAAAAAAAA
>NW_007732258.1:51420-85229 GCF_000696425.1 Galeopterus variegatus | reverse complement strand
CTCCTCATTATACAGAGGTAAATGCTGGATACCTTTCTTTTAAGATTATTCTTTAAATCTATCTTGCTTTTTAAGAATTGTATGAACAACAATGACTTTTTAAAAAAATGTATAGGAAGTCATATGGGAAGAGCATTATCTTTGTGTGAGTGTGTGTGTGTATGTGTGTGTGTGTGTGTGTGAGTGTGTGTGTGTGTGTGTGAGAGAGAGAGAGAGAGAGAGAGAACAGATTTTAGAGTATGGCATTCAAGGCCATTGTAAGAGTCTGTTAGAATTTTTAATTTAGAGTTGACTTGTATTTGAGTGGCAGACAGATTATGTGACAAATGACTTCATTTCACTCATTTTCAAAGCACTCTTCATTTCAGAAGAATTCTATTATTGAACAAATACTGAATGCCTGCTGTGTGCTAAGCACTTTTCAGGAAAAGCGAAAGTCTTGTGTTTATTTACCATTAACCTGATTTTTTCCTAATGTGAAATTGTGACCTAGAGAATCTTGTATTACTGTTACTAAATAATGACTATTACTCAAAGTAACATTTATTCTGCTAATGTTAATAATGTTAAGTGTCAAAATAACATTTATTACTGTTACTTTGCCCTTATATATTGTTTTATTTTCAAAGTACTTTCTTGAGCATTAATTTATGGGAAACCTTATCTGCGTTTTGCAGATGAGATACTAAGTATCACAGAAGTTAAATAACTTGTCAAAGATTTACATTACTTGTAAATGACAAAAATGAAACTTAAAGCCAGCATTTCTGATTTCTTTCTTTCTTTCTGTATTTTTTTAAAAGATGACCGGTAAGGGGATCTTAACCCTTGACTTGGTGTTGTCAGCACCACGCTCACCCAGTGAGCTAAGCGGCCATCCCTGTATGGGATCCAAACCTTTGGCCTTGGTGTTATCAGCACCACACTCTCCTATGTTTAACTTACTATCTTATATTTAATTTATCTTCATCTTTGCTTTTAAGCTTTTAATGTTCCATTCCAAAGAAGGAACTGATTCCCATCCCCCTGTGTGTCTTCAGCTTCATTATAAGCATTCTGAGACTAGAGGACCCCAAGTAAGAGATCTTTTTGTATAATTACCACCTGTGAATTTCCATCTGATATATATTATATCACAATTGTAAAGTTTTAACCTAATTTTATAGTATTGTTAGTGATTGAATTCTTTCTTTTTTAAGGGCAATCAAGCAAGACTTAGTTCAGTTCCTCAGAAGGCAGAATTACAAATTAAATTAAACCCAGTGTGTTGTGAACTGGATATCAGTATTGTGGACAGGTTAAATTCCTTGCTTCAACCACAAAAACTTACTACAGTAGAGATGATGGCATCTCACATGTATACTTCATATAATAAGCATATTAGTCTGGTAAGTATTAAAAAAATTATGGATGCTAATCATAATTATAGTTAGCTGCCAGGCTTATTGGGATAATTTCTGAGCTTCAGTATTCCTAATAGATTAAAAAGGATATATTATTTATATATTATTAAAACAGCATTATTTGTAATAATGGAAAAAATATAGACATTTTTTATGTCTTGACAGTAGACTAGCTAAATAAGTTTTGATAATATACTGAATGAAATTTTATGTGACTATTTTATTTATTTTAAAAAATTTTTTTTGGTGGCTGACTGGTACAGGGATTGAACCCTGGACTGTGGTGTTATTAGCACCACACTCCAACCAGCCCCTAAATGGCTATTTTAAATGATGGTTATTAAATGGTGTAGCAACATGAAGAAGGCGCATCAAGAAGTATTAAGTGAAAAAGTAGAATATATTATACCACATAAATTTTATTACAGCTGTGTAAGTAAACTTGATGTATAGAAAATGAGTGGATAGAAATATGCCAATTGGTAGGCTTGATTGTGGTCTGTGGCTAGTCTCTGTGTTTGCCATTAGCCATAGATGTATTGGGATGATGGTTTAATCTCTTGTTTTATTTTTGCCTGAGGGTGGGCGTTAGTATTAGAAAGTCAAATAGGGGAGAGAGAGAATAGCTTTCTTAAAAACCCAAGTCTACATAATAATCAACTACATTGTATATTGACAAAATAAAAATTAAAAACAAAACAAAACAAAAAACCCAAGTCTAGGTTGGCTGGTTAGCTCAGCTGGTTAGAGCATGGTATTATAACACCAAGGTCACAGGTTCAGATCCCCACACGGGCTAGCCACCAAATATATATATATGGCAGATGACATTTACATGGATATTAAATTTGAGTAAGTGTATGTTAAAAAAAAAAAAATCCAAGTCTAGCATAAGAAAAGAACTTTCTAATCTAGTAGGTTAGAGACTGATTCAAGAAATTAAGGAATGTTACCACCTATAGTGGACTAAAGCTTTATTAGTTTTAATACATTTTAGAGAAAAATTAGAATTGGACTTCTGTTTGAATGGCATGTTCTTTGACCCTTTTATTATAACATGGCTTTGGGTAAATAGTGTACATGTTTTTGGTTTTTAAGAGCCATTTGATGGGATCATGTCCTTGGATTGGATAAGAGCTCAGGGAGAGTTATTTAGTGAATACTTGTTTAAAACCTATGATGTGCCAGGCTCTGGGCTTAGTCCTGGAAATACAAAGATGAGTCAGAGGTGGGCCTTTGTATTTCATATAATTAATCTGTTTTCACATAGAATCTCTTTAAAGTAGCATATTGGCAGATAAATCCTTCAAATTGAATGTTGGATACTATGATGATTTTTAACCATATTGAATATTTTCATAGGCTAATTTATATGCTATTGCTTTAGTTTTTAATAAGGTATATATGCCTCTGTAAGCACGTCTGTCTTCACTTGGATTCAGTTTGTATTTTGATTTATTTTTGTTTTTTTTATATCAGGGTTTAACTTTTGCCAGTAGTTACGACTTTTGCCAATAGTTGTTGCATTATAAAATTTCATTACACTAAATTAATGTGGTAGTAGTTATTTTGAGTTGTATTTTAATGCATTATACTGAATGGGGAAGTAGTGATTGCACATATTGTAATGTAGAATACTAATTTACATTATTTATGCTTATTTATTTAATATTTTGGCATATTTTTGTTGTTTTGTGTTTTAGCACAAGGCTTTCACTGAAGTATTCTTAGATGATTCACATAATCCTGCAAATTGTCGGATATCAATACAAGTTGCCACACCAGCATTAAATCTGTCTGTACGCTTCCCAATACCTGATCTTCGATCAGATCAAGAAAGAGGACCGTGGTTTAAGAAGTCGCTTCAGAAGGAGATCCTTCATTTAGCATTCACAGATCTAGAATTTAAGACTGAATTTATAGGAGGATCAACTCCAGAACAAATTAAGTTGGAACTTACCTTTAGAGAACTAATTGGTAAGATTGAATGTGTTTATAAAAGAGCCAGACTAGATACAAAAGCTGCTACTGCATCTTACATCATGAAAGTGTCTGATAGCCCATAATAAAATTAACATTATTTTAGAAAATAAGAGCCCATTTTTTCCAGTATTGTATACAAATATATGATATAAGTCAGTTTTTAAAAAAATTATTAAACATGATGATTTATTCACTTTGTTAAAATACTTATTCTCTGCAGGGGAATTTAGTGCTTTATCCTACATTTTTATCATCCCCTACCACTTATTTGTTGTATGGCTGATAACAGCCAGGATTTGTTGAGTGCCAGTATGTATTAGGTACTGTGCTAAGCACTTCACATACATTATCTTGTTTCCTTAAATCATCATAATCACCATACACTTATTTTTTCCAACTATTTTGATAATTTAATAGGTGAGAAAATCTGTG
Source organism: Galeopterus variegatus (assembly GCF_000696425.1). Taxonomy (NCBI): domain Eukaryota; kingdom Metazoa; phylum Chordata; class Mammalia; order Dermoptera; family Cynocephalidae; genus Galeopterus; species Galeopterus variegatus. The sequence goes on along the minus strand of NW_007732258.1, from coordinate 81,411 downwards.
GAGTTAGAAGGAGGTATCTTTTAAGTTCTTGTTGTAGTAAATGGCAGAGTCATGATTTGAACCCAAATATGACCCTAGAGCTTGAGCTTTCCACCATTATACTAACTAATCTCTAATGGCTTTTCTTTGTAAAGCTTGTTTTGAGTTTTCCTGTATTACTTTGTTTTTGTCAGCTAATGAAGGGAATGCGCATAAATGTAGAGTGAATCAAGTCCATGAAGAACTCTGGAAGATCTTACACTCTGTGGTTCCTAAGCCACCTGCCTCTGCCATAGCACCCTCCCTCTGCCACCATACTCCAGTCCCCGACTGCCACCCCCTCTCTGGGAATAGGCTGCAAAAGTTTCCCTTCCCTTGTTCTGAGTTTTACATATCTTTAGAGATATTTAAAATTGACTTTTGCCAATTATGACTTCATGAAAGGGCCTTTAGCTGTTATCTGATCATTCCTTATCTCCAGTGGCAAGAATCTCTTTCTGGAGGAAAGCCAATCTTTATTTGTAAAATGAAATGAAAAAACATGTATAGCATTATTTTGTCGGCACCACGCTCAGCCAGTGAGCGAACCGGCCATCCCTATGTGGGATCCAAACCCGGGGCCTTGGTGTTATTAGCACCGCACTCTACCGAGTGAGCCACGGGCCGGCCCCTGTATAGCATTATTTTGAATAGAGGTAGTTCTTACAGTGCTTGGTATAAAGTACACAATAAATGTATTTATATTTCTTGTGGTAGATTAACTGCATAAATTTTTCTTTTACGAAGAATTAATCATTAATAGCACTCAGTAAGTGGTAACTGCTGTATTTACTATGTCATGTTTTTGCACCATATACGTCAAACGTTGGTATTTAACTATTTGAGTTTGAACGCAAAACAGCATCTTTAAATTATAACCATCCTGTCTACCCCATGTACTTGCGAAACAGGAACAAATGAATAAATGCTGTAGAACTTAATGTTGCATATCTCCCTGATTGACAGGATCTTTGCTCCTTCAAAGAAGAAAGATCTTTTTTTTTTTTTTTTTTTTTTTTTAAACACTTGATAAGAAATGTATTTCAGTAAATCAGTCTTGTTTTATTAGGGTCATTCCAGGAAGAGAAAGGAGAACCATCTGTTAAGTTTTTCCACGTGTCTAGCAGAATAGATGGAGATACAACATCATCAGATGACTTTGACTGGCCACGGTGAGTGAACAAATGTATGGGTTTAATGGTATTTTCCTTTCAAAAATAAAGTACTATAGTCCTTTTAACCAACACTTTGGCTATTAACACAAAACAGCCCCTTTAAATTATCTACCCATCCTGTCTACCCCATGTACCCATGAAACAGGAACAAATGAATAAATGCTGTAGAACTTAATGTTGTATATGTTTATTTAAGCTAAAAACATCCAGCCTTGATGAGAGAACCCAGAGGAAGACGGACAAATCAAATAAAAAATAAATGTTGAGCACTACTCTATGAAAAGTGTGTGTTAGATATTGTGAGAGATAGAAAGAAGTATAAAATGTGTTCTGTGGTCTCCAGTTACTTAGTCTAATTAGAAGGACAGAAGAATCATTAACCATTTTTAAAGTACTTCAAGGCTACAGTAGAAGGGATATCATAAGGCACCATGTAGTTAATTGTCAAATGAATTTTATAATCAGTGATTGCTTTAGGAGAGGACAATGTGTTTTAAATCTGGGGAGCTTTTACAAAATACTGATTCTTGAGCCCCACCCTGAGATTCTGGGATAGGTCCTGAGCATAAGTGTATGTTTGAAGTTATACCAGGGGATTCCAGTATGCAGCTGGACTTTGAGAACCACTGCTCTAGGATTTCTTAGACAAGATAAGTCATTCCATAAATTATATTAACCTGATAGTGAGCTTGGATCATATTTAAAATAACTTAGTTTACATGAAATAACAATCCATTATTATATTGAAAACTATTTGGAAGTTCTCTAAGAATTTAAATGATCCTTTTTATGCTATTTCTCTGCTTGCCTTCTTTTACACTTTCTCTCTGCTATATGTTAGACCTGTCAGAGTTTTAGGACAGGCTTTAGCAATCTATGCCTGATAATAAGCATGATTTTTCATCGGAAGAATTGGATCTACTTCAATTTAGTAATTTAGAAGCACAATTTACATTAGGGTATATAAAAATTAGGCAACAGTTTGTGGTAGTTTACTAGAACCAAATGGGACTACCTACTTAGTGGGGAAAAAAGTGTTTATAGATGCAGCACAGCTGTTTTGTTTGAGGGTTCCCTGCCTCATAATAATAGTGGATTAATATGGTGATAAAAAGGAGGATAAAAAGCCTGTGCTAGTCATGTTCTGCAGAAGATTAGGAAAGAAATGGTAATACTCTGGAGTAAAAGCTCATTAGCTTTTGTAGTCAAAGGCTGCATTAGCTCAGTGATTTTTAGGATATGTAAGTACAAAATATCAAATAGCACAAGCCCTTTATTATTGGAATTCCTGGAGAAAGAGATAACTTTGCTGTTGCAGTTCTGAAACTATTCCCTGATCAATTTCTCCTTTTGCCATTTGGACAATTTATATAATATGAGGTTACTTGGATAGGCAAGTATTCCATTATAGCTGAACAGACTGTATGTGAGAGGATTTGGTTTAATGATAACTAGAATTCTAAGGTAAAGTTTGTTGGAGGTTGATGGAATTTAAAAATAACCTTTGGCCCACAATAGGTCAGACTTTCAGCTAGCCAAGTATAATTTTTTGAGCGTGTTGGGAGGACTGGTCTGCACAGGAAAAATGTTAATATCCTGTTATTTACTTGTCTTAGTTTCACACTTTGAAGATTACAACGTGTTTATAAGTGTGTTACATTAGACATAATTAGACTTTGTAGAGAAGTGTAATCCTATCATTAAGATTTAATCAGTGGTCTTTGCATTAATTTGAACAAAAGTTAAAATTTTGCTGTTTATGCTTAGATCTTGATTCTTTTTTTGTTTATTGTCTTTGCTATCAGAATTGTACTGAAAGTAAATCCACCAGCTATGCATTCAATTTTGGAGAGAATAGCAGCTGAGGAAGAAGAAGAAAATGATGGTCACTACCAGGAAGAAGAGGAAGGAGGTGCTCATTCCCTGAAAGATGTTTGTGATCTGAGAAGACCGGCTCCATCTCCTTTTTCTTCTCGTAGAGTAATGTTTGAAAATGAACAGGTAAAATAAAAATGTGAGCAAGCAACTAATGGATACTGCTCTCCTCTGTCATATAGCAACGGTTTTAATTCTTGATCTTTTTTTTTTTTATTTTTTTTATTTTTTTTTATCTTTTGTCTTTTTTCCGTGTCCGGCAACGGATCGCAACCCTCAGTGTTGCCCCCGTACCGGACCAGGGACCGGCAACGGGATCGCAGCCCTCGGCGTTGCTCCCGCGCCTCGCTCAGCCAGTGAGCGGGAACCGGTCTGTATGTGGGATCGACTGAGGGAAATGAAAGGACTTGTTCAAGGCCCAGCCCAGACATCAGAAGGGCTTGACCGATTTCTTTCTCTTTCTACATTGATTGAGCGGGTTGTTTTTGGTTAAATGAGAATATCAAGAACAGTAATACATACCTTAAACATTCAATTTATAAATGTATATTCATTTACCAATTGTTTTTAAAATATAGGGCAAGGTCTTTCCTTTGAGTATGAGCTGACGATTAGACCCACCTTATCTTTTTTGCATAAAGTATACCAAGAAGCATTGTCTACAATTTTTAGTTCTGTTTTTTAAAAAGTAAAACAAAAAACAATTTTTTTTCCAAGTGATCTGAGTGCAGAATCCTTGTAGGTTTTTAAGATTTTTTTCACCCCAGACTACATACTTAAAATTAATCAGTAAAGTATTTAATTAAACTGTACTTACAGTAATAAATACAAGGAAATTTGAGGCCAAACACAATCAATCCATGGTGAATATATAAACTATATAACTGAACTGATAGGAGCAGAATTTCCCAGATATGCTAGAGAGTGGTTTGCCAGCAGCAAGCAGATAGCACAATGGGGACATCCATCATTATAACAGTTGGGGGTAACTGGGTAGTTGATTCCTTAAATTAGGAAACTAGACTATCTATTAATCTGGGTAGTTGGTTACATGGGAGTTGCTTAGGAGAGTTTCTGTTCTTATTCTGCCCACTTCCTGGTGTCTCCGGCCCCTGGAATTACATAAATACTGAAGTGCTCCCTCACTCTGTGGACCATATAAATCTCATGTCTCACTTCCTCAGGGTGTGAATTCTTTGCCCCATAATTGGCTTTATATTTTCAAATTAATATTATTTTTGCAGTTTTCAAACATTTTCAGACTTAGAGAAAATTTGCAAGTACAAAGAGTTTTTTCCCCCTGAACCATTTGAGAATAACTTGCTGACTTGGTGCCCCTTCAACCTTGAGTATTTGAGTGTGTATTTCCCACAAACAAGGACATTCTATATAACTGTAATTTAGCTGTCAAAATCGGGAGTTAATATTGATATATACTACCATCTTATCTTCCTACCCCATTTAAATTTTACTAAATGTCTTAATAATGTTCTTTTATCCTTTTCTTTTATTTTTAAATCTTTTCTGAGAAGGAATTATAAACAGATATGCCTTTACTTCACACATTTAAAATATTGGTTTAATCCTTTTTAGTGCCTTGGTCTACTGGCTCTTTTTAGAAAGACAATGTCAGGTACAGAAGGATTTTTTTCTATGTCAAAAGTCCTTTAGAATATAATACAAAAAGTAATTCTGTTTCATTAAATCAAATATTTATTAGGCATCTATTATGTTTCAGGCTCATAGACACAAAATCATGGTATTATGTCCTTAAATATCTTAAGCATTGTTTTCTTTCTTGATATTAGAAACATCCAATGTTTTATAGCATTAATGGTATCCACGCTGTGTTTAAACCAAAATATAAGTAAGGAAAACATACTAAAATTATATGAAACTTGCATTTACAATTCACATACCATGAATTCCAGGTTTTATTGAAAGTAATAGCTTTTCTTTAAACTGTGAAGGTAAGAGAATGCTCATAGGGAATAGGGTAAAGGAAGAGCATTTCCTAAGAAAATTCTTAATTTTATTCCTTCATTATTTATATACATAGGAGTTTAGACCAAGATCTATATTTGTACTCTTTGTTTCTTTGTCCTGTAATATGCCCAGGAAGTAGTAAGCCAAATTTGTACCACAGAGTTTTGGGACATAGCTGTCAGTATGTCTGAGATGTAATATCTTTTATTCCTATATCCCAGTATCTTTAACATAGTGATTAAGAGACTTTTTGGGTGGGGATTATAATGTCCTAAGAGTCACTGTGCTTAGTCCTGGTTTATACTTTCTAGGGCTTCAGAAGCTCAGGAATTAGCCTGGCAAGTGGCTTCTCACAGGAAGGACAGAGCTGCCTCATCGCTTGGCACCTTGATTGGTATTCACACTAGGCTTTACGATGAGTCTGTGCTTTGGCAGTCCTTCCATGTGAGTCATCCACTTGTCCTTTCCTAGTCAGCTGTCAGTACCTGCTATGTGACAACTGCTTGGCAAGGCACATATACAGATTGGGCACAGTCCCTCTTTCAGGGGGCTTGCAGTCTAGGAAGGGGAAAAGAAGAAAAAAAGTAGACTGTTATAGGTGCTGTGATTGAAATAGGTAGGTGGGAAGGATATGCTATGGGTCCAAACCTAACAAAAGGCTTCCTAGAGGACATTGTAAAGTTTGTGTTTTCTTGAAAGCTTAGCAGGTGGGTCTGAGGGGAGGCTAGGGCAGAAGGGCATCTGAGTAGTGACAGATATATCTTTTTTTTTTTTTTTTGTCCTTTTTGAGACCGGCCACACCGCGCTCAGCCAGTGAGTGCACCGGCCATCCCTATATAGGATCCGAACCCGCGGTGGGAGCACTGCTGCGCTCCCAGCACCGCACTCTCCCGAGTGCGCCACGGGCTCGGCCTGTGACAGATATATCTTTGAGAAAGTAAGGTGCAGTGGTAGCCTAGCTGTGACACCTCTCACCCCATTGGTCACTAGTACTGATGGGGCTATTCTAGCTAGTTAGAAGGGTCGTCCTCTCCTTATTTCCTGCTCCATGTGCATTCTTCATCTCATGGAATCTTCCCAGGGAAGCTATGCTTTCTGTTGAAGAGAGAGAAAGCCCTATATCTAGAGAAGAAACTGAATTGGGAGCTGGACATAATCTGGACTCTCGTTCCATCTCTTTCCCTAACTAGCTATGTGACCTTGGGCAGGTCACTTAACCTTTATGAGGCAGTCTATATCTAGAGAAGAAACTGAATTGGGAGCTGGACATAATCTGGACTCTCGTCCCATCTCTTTCCCTAACTAGCTATGTGACCTTGGGCAGGTCACTTAACCTTTATGAGGCAGTTTCTTCAAGTGTAAAGTGAGAGTATTTATTCTCCTCTGGCTGCCCCAGGATTGATGGGAGGATCAAAAGAGACAATGAATCATCAGTTCTCGTTACGAAGTACTCTCTCACTTGTATATGTGAACAGTCTTCCCTTTTTTTCTTTGTGGGTTATTATTTTTAATTAGCTTCCATCTTTATATTTAGATATGTAATATGAGTTTGTAATTTGCATAAAACACAGGCAAAACTAGGCAAGTATCTAATTCAGTATCTAATTATGCAGATTCCTTTCTCATTGCCATGTATTATAGCCATATCAGTTACTTTTCCACCAAAAGCACATAATTGTTGTTTTTTTAAACTCTTTTTTAGGATCTAATTTCCATTTCATCATTTAAAAAGATTTTTGCTCATGTGGTCTCTTGAAGGGATATTCTTTAGTTTGTCTTAAGTTGAGCTACAAGTTAACGTATTTATTTTTTAACTTTTGTTTTTATAGGATCTTTAATGACTTGCTACTGTGGGAGCCAACAGCTCCTTCACCGGTGGAGACATTTGAAAATATTTCCTATGGTATTGGGCTTTCAGTAGCCAGTCAACTGATTAATACCTTCAGCAAAGATAGTTTTAGTCCATTTAAATCTACAGTTCACTATGGTAATATATTTTAAATTTATTCTGAATTAAAATGCCTACTTTATCAATTAACAAAGTAGTAATCTTTTCAGTTATGGATTCAAAAATGTTTCTTTGACTATTTTTATTTTATTTGTTTATTTATTTTTGGTTGGCTGGTACAGTACAGGGAAGCAAACCCTTAACCTCGGTGTTACAAGATCATGCTCTAACCAACTATGCTAACTGGCCAGCCCTGTGACTATATTTTATAGTTTTTTTGTTTTGTTTTGTAATTTATAAGAGTATTTTCCCATTTATACCTGTATATTGAGAATATCATTATCACTTAAATGTTTCCTTTAGAGTGATAATGTACACATTGAAGTTCAGGGCTAAAGAAAAAAACAAAGTACATTTTTATTGTCATGCCATATTCTTTATAAAAATAAGCAGGTTATAAGAGTATAATTTTTTTTGATAATTTTTAAGTTGCTATTTTATTTTATAAGCTATCAGAATCATATAATTGTGTATTTATTTGTCATAGATGAGGAAAGTGGATCTGAGGAGGAGACTTTGCAGTATTTTTCTGCCGTTGATCCAAACTATCGTTCCCGTAGGAAAAAAAAAACAGACTCTCAGAACAAGAATTCACAGAGTTTTCTCTCAGTTCTTTTGAATATTAACCATGGGTTATTGGCAGTGTTCACAGATGTAAAGGTAATGTTTACAAATCCAAAGTTTTTTCCAAATGTATCTTATTTTACATAAATCTTATTTTCCAAATATATCTTATTTTAAGTATACATCCAGTGATTGAAGTAGTTTGAGGTTGTTTCAGTAACCGATAGAGACCAGTGTTCTGAGGCACACCATGATGACAGCAACTATGGGAACTTAGCTTTCATTGCAGATCAAACTTTGTATGGCCCTGCCTTTGGAAAACAGTTGTTAATTCTGCTCCTGAGGGTGGAAGTTAGTACTTTGGCTGTTATAAAGAAGAATGCAGTACAAAGATTAATTTGGCAGAAGTGTTCCTACGTGGCACTTAAATTATTTATTACTTTTTACCACCATATCGAATGGTTCAAGAATTAGACTGCCTTGCTGTGATGTAGGAGATTTTCCTGAGCTGAATTAAGCAGCATGCCAAGGGAGACTCTTACTTTTCTGCATTTAAATAATGACTTTTATGTTTTTCTGATCTTTTTATTAGCAAGATGATGGAGATCTGCTGGAAAACAAACATGGTGAATTCTGGTTAGAGTTCAGTAATGGTTCATTATTTTGTGTGACAAAATATGAAGGTTTTGATGACAAGCACTACATTTGCCTTCATTCTAGCAGTTTCAGTCTGTATCACAAAGGTAAGATAATTGTTCACTTCTGTTTAGATATGTTTAAATTTCTTGTTTACTAAAGAAAATCTATTGAGAACAGAACTTTGGTATTAGAAATTATTTTCTCTGGGGGGGGGTTCTGATTCTACTGTCAAAGTAATACTTATTGTAAATTAGAAGTCAACTTTATGTTCATTTTATAATAGCTTTATTGAGATATAATTCATATGCCATACAATTCATTTATTTAAAGTGTGCATTTCAAGGGTTTTTAGTATTTCGGAGTTGTACAACCATCACCAGAGTCAATTTTAATTTTAGAACATTTTTATCACCCTGAGATACTTCATATACTTTAGCTATAACCCTCCAGCCCTCCTGTCTCCCCTAGCTCTGAGCAACCACTTATTTACTTTCTGTCTGTATGGATTTGCATATTCTGGAAGTTTCATATAAATTGAATCCTACAATGAATGGTCTTTTGTGACTGGCTTTTTTCATTGGACATGTTTTCAAGGTTCATACATGTTTTATAAGTACTTCATTCCTTTTTATTTCTAAATAATAATTCATTGTATGGATATACTGCATCTTACTTATCCATTCATCAGTTGATGGGACTTCATGTTCTTTAGTCTCGCTTCAGGAATATTTCCTTTTGGCTTCAGATAGAGAGCTTATCATTTTTTGAGCAGTTGCCTGAGTCACCTTGTGAATAGACATGAGATACCTGCACATTCTTAATTTTTATGAGATTTTTCCTATTTAAATTTAATTTTTCTAGCATTTCAGAATCTTAGGGTTTTTTTGTTTGTTTGTTTTTAAGTTGTACACTGTCAGTTATTCTAACATTAGCAGAGAGAAATGGATTATTAATGCCAGGCTGGTTCTTGGTCATCATGCCTCCAGGATTATATATATTCAGTGGAAGTACATGGATTTTTGTTTTGAATTATAGAGGTCTGTGCACTAATTTCAAGTAATCATTTTGTTAATATTGTCACCTCAATTTGGATCTAGGCATAGTAGATGGAGTGATTCTTCCTACAGAAACACGACTACCTAGTTCAACCCGCCCACACTGGTTGGAACCTACTATTTATTCCTCTGAAGAAGATGGCCTCAACAGAACTTCTTCAGATGGTGTTGGAGGAGACAGTTTGAATATGCTCTCTGTTGCAGTTAAAATAGTGTCTGATCAATCAGAGTCCAATACAAAGGTTTGTGTTTTGTACTTTCATACCATTAAATACTTGCTATTGATGTGATTACTAGCTACAAATGATTGCATCAAATGCAACAAATATATTTTGTTGGAAAAACTTTTGAGTTACAGGATTATATAGGTGGTAACTGTAGTTCTTTGTATTACTGCTCTGTATAGGAATTTCTCATTGCCGTAGGACTGAAAGGAGCCACTCTTCAGCACCGAATGCTACCTTCTGGGCTTAGCTGGCATGAGCAGGTAAGAGAGCGGTTATGTATCAATTTATTTTAATTAGAACATTATTATCACCTCAGAATGTACTTGATTTTTATCTTATGATCCCTAAAACCTCTCAATGGCAGAGTTGTCTTTTGTGTCATTAAAGAAAGGGAAGGAACTCTGTGTTCCAGTACCTGTAGAGTGTCTGGCATAGGGGAGCAATAAATGGTGTGTTTAATGCTTTTATAACCAGAAGTTCCTTAATTGCCATGATTTCCCTATTATTCCCTAGGCCAATATGACACTGGTTTTTTAAAGCATTTTATCAGTATTTCTGTAATTAATTTCCAGTTAAATAACTTTATGCTAACAAAATATAGTTGGTTATTTTTCAGAGCTAACTTTGAATAAGAAGTTAACTTTTCTTTATGGGAGAATGAAAACTATTGCAATATGATTTTTTCTCATGTTTCTTTGAAAGACAAACTTTTTCATTGTGCTGGGAAAATAACAAATTATTTTAAAACTTGAATGTTTTTAAAGTGCTTTTCTCATGAAAACGTTTAGGATACATGGAGATGTATATCTATCTGTCTATGTAGTAGGAGTAGAGAGATGGTTAGTATAAACATTAGCTGGCTATAAGGGAGAGATTTAGCATAAGCTCCTTATTTGCTTAGACTAGAAATATGAGAGAACAGATGTTGGTGAAAGGGACTGGTTTCCAGACTGAACTACGTATAAATTATAGAAAAAGAACTTTCTCCAGCAGTGAGTTATATAGAAAACCAGATCCCCCCCCCACCACCACAATGGGTTATATAGGAAACCAGATTGATAGTTCTAAGCATTCTTTAGTTAAACGTATAAATTATAGAAAAAGAACTTTCTCCAACAGTGAGTTATATAGAAAACCAGATCCTCCCACCACCACCACAATGGGTTATATAGGAAACCAGATTGATAGTTCTAAGCATTCTTTAGTTAAATGTATTTTTTCAAGAATTGTTCCAAGTAAAATAGTGTGAAATTATATTATGCATATTTTGTTATTAATTTCATAACATATAATTTTCTAAGGCTTCTATAGCACTTGAATTGTTGGATGGGCCTCCTCATTTCAGATTCTAATTTAGCAAGTGATTTTTTTCAAATTTATTTTTGTTGTATAGTATATTTAAGGGGCACAATGTGATGTTTTGATAAATACATTCATGAAATGATTACTGTAGTCATACAAGTTAACAAATCCATCACCTTCCATAGTTACTCCCTTTTTTGTACAAGTACTTTCTGAAACAAATTCCTTTCAAATGGTGATTTTTTTTTTCTCTTAGGATTATGATTTTCCAATTAAATGATTTCTTTTTCTGTGAGATTTTTTGTTTCACATTGGTATTAAGGATATTATATCAAAACTTTTTTTTCTTCTAAAGCAGGGCATTTTATATTTTTGTGATTATAGATTTTATACTTCTTGAATATTGCTGATGAACCTGTTTTGGGATATAATCCTCCAACTTCATTTACAACTTTTCATGTTCATCTTTGGAGCTGTGCGCTTGACTATAGGTAAGTTCACAAATGGAACAAAACAAAATTTTATTATTTAAAATATATACTAAGTTTAAAAAAAAATACATAACTTAGTAGAGTTAAGGTTCAAAAGCTTTTCTAAGAGAGTTTCTGTTGGTGCATCAAGTTGATGTTCTGTTGTTTCTTTTTGGTATTAGGCCCCTTCATTTGCCAATCCGATCTCTTCTTACTGTTGAAACATTCAGTGTTTCTAGTAGTGTGGCGTTGGATAAATCTTCTTCTACTCTCAGGTACCTGTGTAAACTTCATTGTGTATTAAATATATCTGTTTAAAACTTATTAATTGATGTTTACCTAAACCATTTTATTAAAGTCAATCTTTTGTTAAAATTAACATTCTTTTACTAATAGTCATATCCTTTTATCCAATTACTCAATTTTTCTTTCTTAGGTGACTTGTCCCATCTACTCTTTTCATTATTGCATTTCATTTTTGGTGAAAAAAATTAATTGCAATTCTTAGTTTGCTTTTTAGAACATATGGTAAACTTCCCATAATACCCGATATACTTCATAATTCTGAATTTGGGCATCTATTTTTTTAAAAATTCCAGAAATTTAGAATTAATTTGAGTAGATGATTTAATCTAATTTTATACCCCATTTAAATATTCCTAACACTCAAACAGTGAGTTAAAAAAAAATGTGAGATGACAGTTGTAAGTTAGAAACTGCATATGATTTTGATAATGTTTATATTGGAAAGAATGATGAGATTAAGCATATAATGAGCATGTGGTATATATTTAAAGCTTAGTTCTTCATATATTGGTTTTATCTTATTTTCCTNTTCCTAACACTCAAACAGTGAGTTAAAAAAAATGTGAGATGACAATTGTAAGTTAGAAACTGCATATGATTTTGATAATGTTTATATTGGAAAGAATGATGAGATTAAGCATATAGTGAGCATGTGGTATATATTTAAAGCTTAGTTCTTCATATATTGGTTTTATCTTATTTTCCTCAGAATAATCTTGGATGAAGCTGCTTTACATCTGTCTGACAAATGTAATACTGTCACTATAAATCTGAATAGAGGTAAGAGTTAAAAAAAATAAAATCTGAAATAGATGAATGCTGCTTTATTTTTTGTGTGAATATTTTAAAGCATTTTAACTCTGAGGTAATACCAAGTGAACTCAGGATCTTGTAAGGATCCTTAAAGATTAAAGAATATTTAAGTATATCATGATCATGTTTTTCAGATGTTGGTTTTTCAGTTTGAAGTTGTAATGTTCTTATGATGTTAGTTAAGTACATCAAGTTATATATACTTCTAATATTTATTTAATATAAGACAAATTTTATTTCTAACTAAAATAAAGTGAACTGTAGGATTTTTGTAGGATAAAAGTATATTTCCATTTCGTTATAAATATTTGTAACACTATCTGCAATGAATTTTAAAGAAATGCTAGTTTTATTAGGTACTGGCTGGATAAACATTTTTTGAAAGCTGTACTCAGACATTGTATTAATTACTTTAAAAAATTTTAGATTATGTTCGTGTGATGGATATGGGGCTTTTGGAATTAACTATAACTGCAGTGAAGTCTGATTCTGATGGAGAGCAAGTAAGTTATTAAAATAAATGGAAATTTTTCTTTAAGTCCTGTTTTTTTGAGAGAGAAAAAATTGAGTTTACCATAAAATATTTTTCCATTTACCTAATTTTGTTCAAAAAAGATAAAATATTTTAAAATTAAGATTGAGTTATTATAAATATTTTTTTCCTGTGGCAAGACAAATCACCATATATTTTATTTAATATTAATCTATGCAAAAGAAATTTTGTCTCTTCTTTGGAAAACATTTTTATCCTATTTTCCCTGTGTCCTGTCCTAGACTGAGCCCCGCTTTGAGTTACACTGTTCCAGTGATATTGTCCATATCAGAACATGCTCAGACTCTTGTGCTGCATTAATGAATCTCATTCAGTACATTGCAAGCTACGGTGACTTACAGGCACCTACCAAGACGGAAATGAAGCCTGGAGCCCCTCAGAGAAAGCCAAAGGTACAGTCAGCAATGTTATTTTCCCAATCCCTGCCATATGAGTGACGTGTTTACATCATTGAGGTCTTCATGACAGTCATAAGGCAGAAAAGAAACTTTGAAGTCATCTATCTGTTCTTTATCTTCAGAATAATGGGATCTGGAAAGGTGATTCCTTAGGCCTTTTTGAAAAACCATTCTACTATCTGATATTCTTTGTTTCAGAACATGACTCTTCTCAATGAACACAGTACTTTTTCCAGACTTAAGTTATTTTCATCTGTCCTTAGGGAAGAAAAAAAAACATTTATTATGTAAGTGTTATATGCAAGTTGTATGTAAAAATGCTATGAGAAGGTAGATGGCAGATGTTAGTATTATTATCAGAAGGCTATTTGTATAATAATATCTTCCTTATTTGTTACCTCTAATACTTCCCAGTTTTCGGTGTACTTTCTTATATGAGGGGACTTCAAAAAGTTCATGGAAAAATAGAATTAAAAGATAAAAATAAAACATACAAAGATTATTTCTTAACATAAGCTCCATCAAGTTCAAGATACTTTTTGTAAGTGATATCAGCCATATAGTCCATTCCTAAAGAAATGAGGGTCCTGGGAGTTTAACCATATCAGTGCAGTCTTTTTTACATTTATTAACTGAAGAAAAATGGGTGCCCTTTAAAGATTTTTTAAGATTATGAAACAAAAAGAAGTCAGAAGGAGCCAAATCAAGACTGTAAGATAGGTGTCTAATGATTTCCCGTTGAAACGCTTGCAAAACTGTCCTTGATTGAGGAGAGGAATGAGCAGAAGCATCATTGTGGTGGGGAAGGACTCTCTGGTAAGCTTTCTCAGGCATTTTTCTCCTAAAGCTTTTGCTAACATTCTCAAAACACTCTCATAATAAGCAGATTTTATTATTCTTTGGCCCTCTGGAGAGTCAATAAGCAAAATGCCTTGAGCATCCCCAAAAATTGTTGCTGTGACCTTTGCTCTCGACCAGTCCACTTTTGCTTTGACTGGACCACTTCCACGTTTGGTAGCCATGGCTTTGATTGTGCTTTGTCTTCAGGATCATACTGGTAAAGCCATGTTTCATCTCCTGTTACAGTTCTTTGAAGGGAAATGCTTCAGAATCTTGATCCAACTTGTTTAAAATTTCCACTGAAGTCTCTGCTCTTGTCTGCAGCTGATCTGTGCACAACAGTTTTGGCACCCATTGAGCATAAAGTTGCTGAACTGTAATTTTTCAGTCAGAATTACATAAGCTGAACCAATTGAGATTTCTATGGTGTTGGCTATTATTTCTTCTGTTAATGGTTGGTACTCTTTAATTAGCACACAAACAAGATTAATTTTTTCTTCACAAATTGATGTGGATGGTCTGCCGCCGTGGGCTCCATCTTCAACATTGTCTCATCCCTTCTTAACATGAGTTCTTTATTTGTAAACTGCTGATTTCCTCAGGATATTGTCCCCCTAAACTTTTCATAAAGCATCAGTGATTTCACCATTCTTTCACCCAAGCTTCACCATAAAATTGATGTTTGTTCTTCAGTTTTAACAGAATTCATGTCTTTTTTGGCGGCTGGGTGGTTTGGGGTTCTGAACCCTTGACCGTGGTGTTATAACACTGTGCTCTAAGCAACTGAGCTCACCTGTCAGCCCCGATAGGGGCTCTTTTCAAACTGATGTCTTCTCCTTCTTAGTGCCTCAAACTAGATCCTGTTTAGTCGTGTTGTAACAAGTTAGTACATGTTTATTTTTGTGCAAAATTTTTTTTAAATCAATGTGGTTTTTTCATAGTACACATTTTCCATTAACTTTTTTTGGTGGCTGGCTGATATGGAGATCTGAACCCTTAGACCTTTGTGTTCTAACACTGAACTATAACCAACTGAGCTAACCAGCCAGCCCCTCCATGAGCTTTTTGAAGACTCCTCATATGTGATTTTCTTTTCCCTTCATGATAACCCAGTGAGATAGAGAGGTTAAAGATTATTATCTCTGTTTTACGGATGAGTAAGTCAAGACCTAGGGAATTTAGGTGATTTGCATTAATTAGTAGTAGAAACAGCAACAAACCCAGATATTTTGGTTCCCAGTCAAACCTTTGTTATGCCACAAGTGTCACCTTTCTGACCTCTGTTATGTCCAGATTGAACAATGTCCAGTTTGTTTAGCATTTTTTATTTTTCATTGTTATTCTTGGCCAGAATTCTCAGTCCCCTGAGATTATGGAGTCTGCATTATGTATGTTAATAACAGTCTGGCATTGCATTATCTTTTGTTCAGGAGTATCTTACATTTCATTTGTGTTACACTTCTGTTTGTAACTCCTTGCTCCTGCTGTATTCCCACTGATAATAAAGTGATTTATGACACTACATCTCTCTACTCTTTATTTTGTTTTTAAAAACATTCTCCAGTTTATTAAAAGTTATTTTAAATTATCCCTTGCAACTGGATCTTTCCATTTTAGAGTCATGCTCACATTTAAAAAGCATGGTCTGGATTTAATGAATCCACAGTTCACTAACCAAAATGGCTTAGTATCAGTGCTGCAGTCAAACCCTGTGAATCATCAGTTAGTAGATTTCTCCCCTGTGTATGTCTCCTGCTGTCCTTAGGTGTCCGAGAAATGAAGCTTTGACCTACAGTGGTTTTGTCTCAAGGGGGTGAAAGTCATTGCAGTCATCATATTTGAGCAGATCAAACATATTTTGCCATCTCCTCTTAGGTGTCCGAGAAATGAAGCTTTGACCTACAGTGGTTTTGTCTCAAGGGGGTGAAAGTCGTTGCAGTCATCATATTTGAGCAGATCAAACATATTTTGCCATCTCCTCTTCCCCAGCTTTACTATGGTTTTTTAACCTTTCCTTCCTCCTAATGTATTGTCTCTTCAGGATCCCAGTTCGCTGTGCTGGCTTTGGGATGATGACACATTTATTTCTATTTGCCAGTAGTTATTAGGGTGATAATAGTACTAAAAACTTAAAATGATTTTAACAGCTGCTGGGAAGAGTACAGAAAAATGAATATGTTCCTGTTTCTGGTATTTTTGTAAAATCTAGTGTATTTCTAGGATAAAATAAGTGGAAGCAGTTTGCTTTTTCAGAGCATATTCAGTTATTTTTAATTAAGCTTTTTGGCTATAGGTAGATTCCAGTGGTCAGTCATCCTCACGAGGTCCAGCACTTCCTGAAGCAGATCAGCAGATTTTACGAGATCTGATGAGTGATGCAATGGAGGAAATCGACATGCAACAAACCACTTCACCCTTAAAACCACAGGCTAATGGTAGGAGCAGGACCTTTTCTCTGGGAGCACTGATGTTATAGTTGAGGTTTACATTATTTGTGTTCTCATAAATTCTTCAATAGGTAACTTATTAAAGAAGGACACATCTGAATTTTGTTGTGTGTTTATCAGTCAGCTTGCATTTCTTGAGTGTCTAGTAGATAAATAACACTGGCCAGGGTGATGTGGGGAATACAGAGTAAGTAGAAGACAGTGTTTATATTTTCTGTGGTTTATAGCCTAGTAAAACAAATTGGCACTAGACTGATGCTAGCACTTAGAAGAATTGATACATGATATATGAAAACACTTCAGAATGTGTTGTGTACTCTACTATGCTCTGAAAAGGATTGGAATAGTTTCATTAGACTTTAGTGAAGCTGAGATGAGTTGGCTTTTAAAAATTGGATAGGATTTAGGTATGTAGAGAGGAGGAAGAAGGTACTCTTGGCAAGGTCACTAAAATCAGCAGATCACAGACGAAGGCATGCATGAGCCTTACCTAGCAGTGACATTCAGGCTATTACTGAAACAAAAGTTCCCTTCTTATTGAAAAGACTTAGGCAGTAAAGTTGGATAAGCAGAGAGGGGGACCCAGTGATTAGAGATTCTTGAAAGCCAAATGGAAGCATCTGAATATTTTGGAGCATCTAAACCAAAAATATTTTTTTCTAGTTAGGTGGACATAGCTGTTTGTATAAATTATGAAATCTTAATTTTAAAATATAAATAATTATTTCATGGTGTTATAAAAGTTTAGCATGAAATGTTACTTTTATTCTAATTTAGGATAAATTAGAACTAAAGAAGCAAACTGGGACTTGTAGCTTCCTGTATGCTACATTATTTGTAATAAATATTAGCACCTATCTTAATTACATGGGAAAGAATATTTAATGTGTATGTACTGAGTGGCTTCAACACACAAGATTCTGTACTAGGCACTGGGCACTTATAAGGATGAGTAAGTCTGAGGTGCTGCCATAGAATTTAAAATCTAGTCTTTGGGCCTCTTGAAACTAAAATGTCACTATTTTATCCTAGTGTTCTCAGCCCCATCACAATCTTTGGTTTGAATGAATGAATGGAGAAAGAATTAGTGATGGTATATGTAATATAAATGTATAAAAATGTATGCTCATGTACAGATTTTGGTGCTCATAACATCTTTTGTGACTTTCGTATTGAGAGAGCTACCTGAGAGCAGGTGTCCAGTTTGGGTATCCTGTGCCCCGAGAAGTAGTCTTCTGTGCATTGCTTGGAATCACTGCCCCCCTCCCCTGCCTAAAACTTGTGTGGCAACTGTTTTCCTCTTCCCTTTTCCCTTTCCAGAGATTTCTTGTAGTTTTAGGTGAGGATCTGTTAGATGTAACTAGTTTCCCCTACACTTGCAGTACTTATTGCCCAAGACGTTTCTTCCAGAGCTCTACCCGCAGGTCAGAATTGTCACGATGAAATCCCAGCTAAAGCAAAACTCCAGTCAACACTAAGCAGCCACTGCTGAATTTCTGAGCTGCTCTAATATCAAATAACTGAGAAGGAACTGTCTTTACTATATGACACTATCATTTACTATTTTCTTACAGAACCGCAAATTTATCATTAGTTTTTTAAAAATTTGTGATCTTTGATATATTTCTGCCTCTTGCTGAGATGTTTTTGGACAAGTTACTTGAATACTATATGACACTATCATTTACTATTTTCTTACAGAACCGCAAATTTATCATTAGTTTTTTTAAAAATTTGTGATCTTTGATATATTTCTGCCTCTTGCTGAGATGTTTTTGGACAAGTTACTTGAACTCTCTTGAAGCCTTGGATTCATAGGGTTATTGTAAGAAATGAGATATCAGGTGAAAGCACTCAACATAACATGTATCTGTCACGTGGTTAAAATACTTAATAGATGTTATTGTTGTGATATTTTAAAGTGTCCCAAAATGTAATCTTTTCATCTAGGTGTTTTGGATGACAAATCTCAAATTCAGGAGCCATGTTGTTCAGACCTATTCCTGTTTCCAGATGAGAGTGGGAATGTGTCCCAGGAGCCCGGCCCCACTTATGCCTCATTCACTCACCACTTGATGAGTGATACAGTGACAGGTGTGCCCATTGAAAGTGATGACTTTTGCATTCTTTTTGCACCAAAAGCAACTGTCCAGGTAATAAATTGATAACATTATTGAGGACTTAAAATAATGTTGAACAAATTGAACTGACCAAAGGGTACCTGAAGATTCTTTAGATTTTGTTAGCTTTTTACAGTTCAGAGTGACTTTATTTTGTCATTTACTATTGATGCTTTGTAAATGGGTGTTATACTTTTATTATTTCTATGACACATGTCTTAGAGACTCAGAGAAGAATGCTTTGTATTTGTGAAATTTCTTACATAAATTGTTGAATTACAAATGTATGTTGTAAGATGACTCTTAAAGGTAATATAATTAAATGGCAGAAAGATGTGCTGCACAGAGTTGTTGCCAGTCCAAGAATTGGGAAAGATGTGGTTTGTGTGAAGGCTGATGGTTGGTTGTAATCATTGGATCACCATAATAATATATTTATTTATTTATTTATTTGGGGGAAACTGCTCAGTAGTAACTTAGTAGGTGACTATATTTGTTTACTAAGTTCTGAGAACTGTCTGGTTAAATTTTAAAAATCAAAGCAATCAAACTCAGGATAAACCTATTATTGATATACATGGTAATTTGATCAGTATGTTGAATTTTATCAAGTGTTGGTTTGGAATTCATCAGTGACTTTAAATTAAACAACAAATTAAACAGCAAAACACACACATACGAAATCTGTGCCTTTTTATTATCAAACAAGTAGTAAAAGCCAAATTGTAAACTATAAAAAGTCCTTATGGAATAATTTACATAGAACAGAGAGTTCATTTTATGGTTAATAAAGCAGAGTATCTTATATGATAATTAATGTCAGTAATTATTACCCCATTTTATATATTGAAATTATTAGAAAGAATGTAGAATCAAGAAATCCCCTTGAGATATGCAGCATAATCAGTTGTTTCTAATGAGAGAAGAGAGTATGTGCTGCCTGTTTGTTTGTTTTAGGAGAAAGAAGAAGAACCAGTTATAAAAGTCATGGTTGATGATGCAATTGTGATAAGAGACAATTATTTCAGTCTGCCTGTTAAGAAAACAGATACGAGCAAAGCCCCATTACACTTTCCCATTCCTATAATTCGGTATGTTGTTAAGGAAGTCTCTCTTGTTTGGCATCTTTATGGAGGAAAGGATTTTGGAACAGTCCCTCCTACTTCTCCAGCTAAAAGTTATACTACGTAAGTTAATTTCTATATAAGTTAATTTGGCAGGCCAATATATTCTTTTCATAGAACAATACATAGAATTTAACATTTTAAGAATTATTAATAAAGTAGTATAAAAACTATGTAATTTAAATGTCCATCTTATTTTAAATGACTTACATGATTTTCATTCAGCAAAAATTTTCAGGCATCTACTATGTGCTTATTCTCAAAAATGAATAAGATCCAGTGCCTGCCCTTAGTTCCAAAGGGAGAGTCATGTGCAGAACTGAGGACAGTGAAGTGAGCGTGTCAGCAGGCAGGGACTGTGCGTGCTTTGCATCCAGCAGGGCACTGAGCAGAAAGTAGGTGCTGAGGAGTGTGTTAAAGAATGGAGTGTTCTGCAGTGCTAGAAGAGAAAATTGGGTAACAGAGCGGGGCAAACGTTCTTATTGGGGTGGGGAGTGGCATAAAAGGCTTCATGGGGCAGTAACATTTCGCACAGTAGTTCAGCAACTTTTTCTACTTAAAAGTGATTTAAAAACACTTCTGACTTTACTGTAATTCTTTTCTGTATTGACTGGGATTTCTAGGACTTGTGCTCTGACTGTAAAGGGTTTCTGAAGTAACAAGAAACTTATAAGGAGCTCTCATTTCTAAGTGTATCCTGTGATTTGGACCCCAGCACCATAATTAGATTTTTCTGTAGTTCTGAATATTTAGCAAGCAGATGATTACTCTAATAGCAGTGATAAAATGTGTGTTTTCAATGTCTCCAAAGTATAAAAGATATGGTTTTGATTTATAGTGATATAATTTGTGACAACATTCTGATAGTTCTGTAATCTTATTTTCTCTTTTCATCTTATTATTTTATTTTTCCTGATGTCATTCATTGACTTTCTTTGAATATTCCTATAACAAAAGGTTTCTTTTTCTTCCCCCCAATTTTAGTAGTCCCCATGGTTCACCTTCTCACACACCCACAAGACATGGTCGTAATATGGTATATGGGGGAAAAGGAAGGAACCATGACTTTTTAATGGAAATACAATTAAGTAAGGTAAGAAGATGTTTTGTGAGGAAAAATCCACTTACGTGGGACCACTAGTGGGGGTTCTTTGGTTACCCTCCAACCCCCGGTCTTGAGCCTTAAGTCCTAATCCTTTGATTTGGAAAAATGCAAAGATCTTTTTAAAAATTCTTACCTCTTTTTCTTCCTGAGATGTTCTGGAGAAGAGTGAGGTGTTTTTGTTTTCCTAGGCAGCCCCTTTAGCAGTGGTTCTCAGAGTTGAGCAGCTCAGAATCCCCTGGAGGGCCTATGAAAACACAGGTTTCTGAGCCCTATGTCAGTGTCTGATTTAGTAGGTCCTGGGGTAGGGCCCAGGAATTTGCATTCCTGGTGAGTTCCCAGGCAATGCTTTTTCTACTTTTCTTAGGATAATTGGGGATCCACTACCCTTGAGTATTTTTCTGGAAGGGCCTGCATTTGAATAGTGCACATGGCAGGTTCTTTTGAAGATCTAGAGACTAGTAGTGCTAAACCACTGATGACTTATATGCATTTAATTGTCAGCTTGTCTGAGATTGTAACAATTGTCATATTTTAGGATAATTACCATAGAAATATTGTAGTGATGACAGTTTAATCATATCTTTGCATTCCTTTGGAACTTGAACCCTGCCTTCATTGATTCCTTTTCAAGCAATTTCATAGGTATGCAAGATGATAACTTTTTGTCTTACTCCTATTGAGGATTTGTTTGAAAAGGATAAGGGATTTTACCAAGGTCAAGTAAGTAATGTTAAGCTTATCTGTGTATGGTAGGGTGTGCATAGGTCAATCAATAAATGAGGGAACAAATGAAGGAATGGCTTGTTTACTTATTTGAAAGTGAAATTATAAGCTGAGGTAGAACTTATAGAAAATGATGAGTTGATATTTTGTGGTTTAAAGAGAAAATCTAATTTAAATAAAATGTAAAGATTTCTCTGTGTTCCTTTTTCTTGTCTACTAAGGTGAAGTTTCAGCATGAAGTCTACCCCGCATGCAAACCAGAATGTGATTCCAGCCTCGTAGAACACCCTGTCTCCCGGCAGGTGTTCATCGTGCAGGATCTTGAAATTCGAGATCGTCTGGCAACATCGCAAATGAATAAATTTTTGTACCTGTATTGCAGTAAGGAAATGCCTCGAAAAGCTCATTCCAACATGGTAAGATTTAAACCCTTATTTTTGTTGTTATTAGTTTTTGCAAAGTGTTTTATTATATCTAACTGCAGGAAAATTAGAGTGGGGAAAATTACTGGATGTTTTTTCTCATTTTGATATGAAAAATCTCTTTTAAATGTGCTGCTCAAAGTATTATGTTAGGCAGTTATTTTGTATGTCAGTTGTAGGCTCCATTAACTGTAATTGCCAATATATTGATACCTGAGGAAAATCACAAGTCCATAGTGATCTACACAAAATATTTACTGTTGCTAAAAGGATTCCACATTTCTAATACTGTTTAAATTTTAGTAAGATAGTAATGATTAGCTCAGGACTTTGTAGGTTCTTCTCGAAGTTGACATTGGAATACAGGCCTATGGATTAGCTTCCAGGGGCTCAGCAAACTCCTTTACTCTTGTAAGTAAACATTATCCATTTGCAATTTTTTCTCTAAAGAGAGTGCATATCTTTCATCAGATTCTTGAAGGGGAGTGTGACCCAAAAAAGTTTAAGTCAGCCTTCTAGGGAAAAAGGGTAAAGAGTTCTATTTTTGTTGTCATATAGGAATAGGATTTTTTCTTTTTTCTTTTCTCATTTTTAGTGAGGACAAGGTCATTATATCATTGGGGAAAAATGGTTTTCTCTTTTTTGTCTTGTAGTTGACAATTAAAGCATTACATGTGCGTCCGGAGTCTGGCAGGTCACCGCAGGAATGCTGCTTGAGAGTGGCTCTCATGCCACTTCGCCTCAATATCGACCAGGTTTGTAGTGTGAGCATGATTTCTTCAATTATGATTAGACGTGTACCCCACTTTCAGAATAAGGAAATTATAGTGTTTATGACTGTCAAACTTTTATGGAAGTTAAATAATTAAAGCAAACTTGTGGTAAAAAACAGGGAAAATTCATTAGACATTTGGAATCTGAACTGTTGCTCAGTACTTATTCTGACCAGCAGTAGGAGACTAGAGGATAATATTATTGTCTGTGTGATCTAGGACTTAATGCCTGCTCTTTGTCTCCCTAGTCCTCATATACATATTTGTATTTCAGATATATGGGGATGATTCAAAAAGTTTGTGGAAAAATGTAATGAAAAGATAGTAAGAATCTTTTGGTGAACTTTTGAAGACCCTTTGTACATATATTTTAAGAAAATATTAAAAGACTCCCTGATGGGTTGAGTGATATAAGGGATTGTGTTTTAATCACAGCATCTGGAAGAGAATTCTTTCTGCTCTGGGCAAAAGGACAGATTAGTCAATTGGTACCTGAAGAGGTCACAAATAACAGTGATTTATGGAAAGGCATAAAGAAATCCACTTCTTCATATTCTAGTAAGCTTCCCGTCAAATTCTTCTGGGCTTTCCTGGGATCTAGAGAGCTGTTTAAAACATAGTTGGTGCCTCTCCCAGAAACTTTACTCAAGATATATAAAAATGTGATGCTTAAGTATAGTGTAGTGGTGAAGAGCATGAGTTTAGAGGCAGACCTGGGTTCAAATATCAGTTCCTTAACTTTTACTAGTTGTGTGGCTTTGGATAAGTTACTTAACCTCAGTTTCCTCATTGATAAAATGGGAGAAATAGTAATAAATGTATCATAATTTTTATTTTAAATGAAGAAATAGATTAGTGTATGAAAAACATTTAGCTTGGCGCCTGGCATACTATGATAAGGAACAAATAATGTTAACTGCTGCTGTTATTATTTTTTTTGGTGGCTGGTCAGTGCAAGGAATTGAATCCTGGACCTTGGAGTGTTGTTGTTATTAACTGAAGCACATAAGAGCTACAGAACATAAACGGAGTTTTTAAATAATTTGCTTTGAGATAACAAAGCCCTCTTGATATACCTTATATTGATGTGAACTCAGGTTTTGAAGTAGAGTATTATTTATGGGGTGGCGTTGTTCATTTGCTTAAATAATAGATTGAGTAATGTTCATTAGTTATTTAAATAAAATCTTGAATGACTAACCCATTAAGAGCAAGGAACAGGTATTTCAGGAATGAGCTGAAATAATATTTATACTGTAAACAAAATATAGGCACAATCTCAGAGAAAATGAAGTACAGAAGTTTAGCATAACTTTACACTCATGCTCGTAGCTCTTGAGCTGGGTCAGACTTGTCGATTAGAACTTGAGATTTATGTTTTCTCATGAGAAGAATACCTTTTGATATCCATATTTTAATTTATTCATATATTGGCCTAGTAGAAATATAATGAAATATTTATGGTAAAATTGATCTGTGGAAATCACTAGTGTGGGCAAGACTTAGTAAGATACATCATTGTGGCATGACTTTACCAAACTTAGCAAGCGCAATTTAATAGACACTTTTTAAAAGTATTGAGTGTAATTTTTTCCATAGAACTATAAAGCACTATGATTTTAAAATGGGGAAATATTAATCTTAGAGAAACAGGGAAATAAATTTTCTTACTATACTGAGGAAAAATAGGAAATAATTCTCTAAGACATAAAACCTAGAGAAACAGAGCCATGCTACAAAAATGTAGGCCTTCATGAGGTATATAACTAAACAAAAAAATCCTTTTTAGTTTGCATCTGCTAAGATTGACATACCATATTTTGAGATAGCAAACAGTCATCTGCGTAGAATAAACCATGTATTTCTGTTCTTCGTTTTTTCCTTATGAAACAAATCAGTTGATGAGTGATAGTGCTTTGAGTAATAGTTTTCTTGCCGAGCTCATCCCAATCATATTCATCTTAATTGATTGTAGATGTTAAGTGTAAAACAACACATTGTTTTCTTGTGTTTTTAAAAGCTGCATTGCTGTTGAAGTTAAATGCAATTGCTTCTGAAGCTCAGTGTCCCCACAGGGTAGGCAGTAAACCACACAGATGGAATGAGTCCCGTCTGGGAGGTAAGAAAATGACCAAGGTTATATGGTAAGGCAGTTTGAGATCTGAAATACAAAGGGGCCACATTTCCTGACACTCCTAGTCTAGTGTTCATTTTAGTATTGTCCTGCCTGGAAACCTGTGTAGGGAAGATATGCTAATTAATTTAAAACCATTTGCTGAATGCCTGCCATGTCCCAGCTTCTGTAGTGTAGGATGCTGGGGATACAAAGATGAGTAAGATATCCCTGTCCTCAATTAACTCTTTATAGTGGGGAATACTGATATAAAACTGATAATTTTAATATGTGTGGTGAATACAAGTAATAATGATAGGCACAGGATGACGCCTGACCAGGAGAGGGCTCCTAAAAACTAGGCCAGGAGTTTGGAAGGGTGAGGGTGATCAGGAAGGGCTTTCTGGAGGTGGTGACGTTTAGGCTGGAACTTAGGGAGTACAATGGAGTTAAGGCAGTTAAGATTTTTGTAAAGGCACTGAGGGCCTAACTCAGGTTGTGGGCTGGGCTGGGAGATCATTCTGATAAGATAAGTTCTCAGCTGAGGCTAGATGGGATGCATATGCATAAGCGCCAGTTTGCACATTTGTGTTTTTCATCATCATTGCTTGAGTGTGACATTAAAAATAATTCTTGTAACACTTAAAGTCATATTACACTGTTAATATCCTTTGTTATAGGACCTGAAGCTAGACATAAATATTTTATGAAGTTTAGCATAAATAACCAAATTTTTTAAGGTTATAAAAAATTAATTGTACTGAGGTATAGTTTATATATAAAATGCACAGATTTTAAGTGTACAGTGGAGCTTTGGCAATTTTGTACACTTGAATAACTACTATCTAATTCAAATGTAGAACATTTTCTTTACCCTACAAGGTCTCCTCATGTTCCTTTGTAGTCGGTCTACACCACCCAGAGCACCACTGATCTTTCAGTCACCATAGATTAGTTTTTTCCTTTCTACAGTTTCATATAAATGGAATTGAATTTGGCTTCTTTACTCAACATAATGTCTGTGAGATTCATCCGTGCTATAGCATGTGTCAGCAGTCTGTTCATTTTTATTGCTGAGAAGCGTTCACTTTGTGGCTGCACCACAATTTGTTTATCTGCTTACCTGCTGATTTACGTTTGGGTTATTTCTTGTTTTTGGCTGTTATGAATAAATCTGTTATGAAATTTGTGTACAAGTCTTTTTATGGACATATGTTTTCATTTCTATTAGGTAAACACACACACAAGCAGAATATGTGGGGTCATAGGATAGGTGTATGTTTAACTGTCATAAGAAGCTGCCAAGTAGTTTTCCAAGTGGCTGTCCCATTGTACATTCCCACCAGTTACTGATGAGTGCTGCAGCACATCCTTGCTAAATTTGGTATCATCTTTTTCATTTTAGCTGTGTTACTTTGTATTCATTGTAGTTTTAATTTGGATTTCCCTGATGACCAGTGATGTTGAGCATTTTTTCATGTGGTTATTAGCCATTTGTATATCTTCTTTTGTGAAGTGTCTTTGTTTTGCTAGTTTAAAATTGGGTTGTTTGTCTTACTGAGTTGTAAAGAGTTTAGCATAAATACCAATCAGAAAATTTTGAGAACATTTTAAAAAAGCTGGTGATTGCTGTCCTTTTGCCTGTTTTTCACATTTGTGGTGAAAAAAAATGGGTAAATACCATTGTGTCTTTAGTTTTCCTTTTTTACTTAAAGAACAAATTGATACCTGAAATTTTGTTTTTTCGAAGGCAGTCTTGTAGTCAAAACATTTGTAGCATTAAAATATCACCATCTAGTGGCCAAAGAATAACGTTTTATGTACTATTACATTTAACATGTAATATTTGATATAATATAAAGAATATGTAATATATAATAAATGGGTGTAATATGAATAATATATGTAATATACACATTAATACATATGTAAAGCATAACAGTGTAATAAATAATTCGTGAATCCACTAGCCTGCTTTAGAATCAGAATATTTACAATATTGTTGAAACTACGTGCTTGTTCTTCAGTCCCATTCCTCAGTCTGTTGTATGCCATGTTACCTAGAAAATACTTCTCACTTGCAGCATTTATAGTTTACATGTGATCAGTAGGCAATCACTTTCTTTGGAATTGTGGGTCAAACTTTTTGGGTGTGCTAACAAATATTGTGACTCTTTAATTCACCTTCACATTGCATTTTGGTACAGTATTGTTTTACATTAATTTAGGATTTTTTTTTAAATGGAAAAGAAGAATAAGAAAGAAGGGGCTCACATATTTAATTTTTATGTCCTCCAAAATGTATTTGTCGATTTGAGTGAGGTAGGCAAAATAAAGCTGCCGGTAATGGCAGGTACAATGTCATGACAGAGCCGTACATTTTCATGTGTAGTTATATGATTTCAGAAGAGATCACACCAAATGATGATTTTATTTATTTTTAATTTTTATTTTGAGCATTATGTCCAATTAGTAATATGTGTTAAGACAATATAACATAATCATAAAATCAGAAATAAGTCAGTAAGGACCTTCAAAGCACGTAATAAGTATCTGGTACATGCTAGCTGCTATAATTATTGTTAGTAATATTACCACTATCAATTTAGAATGAGAACTAATGCCAAATAAGAATGAGAATGCTCTATTTCTAAGAAAACTAAAATGTACTTGATTTAGAAATCCTTCTTAGCTTTGTAATTTTTAACTTCTGTTTTTTGGTTTTTGCGTCTATAAATTAACTTTCTCATAGAATTGTGAGAATTAGCCAGGAAGACTGTGTGTGTAAGAGTATATGTGAGAGAGAAAGACGAGAGAGAGAATAGGAATAATGCCCAAAACAGAGTAAATATTCAATAAATTATAGCTATATTTGAATAATGAACAAAATATGAGACTTTAAGATACTTTTATCATAGTTTTAGAAATAGATGTATTTTTTTCCTTTTAGTTATAATTGCATCTCTTAATTTTAGGATGCCTTGTTCTTCCTGAAGGATTTCTTCACAAGTCTTTCTACAGAAGTAGAGCTTCTAATGACTCCAGATCCAGAAGGTATTAAATACACATAGTTTGAAAAGGCTATCAGTACTTGAATTGATTTTGATTGTAATGAGCCTTTTTCAGAGAATGTACTTACAATCTTTATTCCCATTTATATAAATGTGTTTGTGTTTATTTTTGTTAATTTATGCAAATGTAGTTTATGTAAAAGTAATAATTTAAAAGGTGAAAGCAAATATTCTCTGTAACAGGAATTATATTTATTAAATTAAATGAAGCAAAACAAGGTGAATCAATATTGATTTAAACGGCTGCTCTAAAGAAGCATACCTAAATTTTCAAATGTACTCTTTACATTTTCAGTTAAAAAGTCTCCTGGAGCTGATGTCACCTGCAGTTTGCCAAGGCATTTGAGTACCTCAAAGGAGCCAAATCTAGTTCTTTCTTTCCCTGGGCCAAAGCAACCTTCCCACAGTGATAGTGCCAATTCAGTGGAAGTGGTTAATGGGGTGGAAGAGAAGGACTTCTCTGCTGAAGAAGCATCATCACATCAGCCTGTGTTTTTTAGGTAAGTACTTTGATTTTGATAACAAATGAAGTTATTTTAGAGTTTTGAAGATCGTTCTGTAATGTGTACGTGTACTGGTCATCATGAGGTTATATTAGCTTTTCTTTCTTTCAAATAATCAACTGGTGTGTTTATTTGTATGTGGTCCCCACCAAACTTACATTTCTCGTTTGCACATAGTAACCCTGGTTCAGGATTCAACTCTCTATTGGTTCTAGGCAGGAATTTCCCTTTCCTCCTAGATTGTTCCTTTTTTCCTCTTTTTGTCCCCTTCTTCCCAGTCACTTTTATGGTATTTGTGTACCTCCTCAAACATGATGGTGTCTTTTTGCCTCTTTTCCTTTACACACCCCAACTTTGGCATGCTGGCCTTTTCCCTGATGGGACTTTTCTACCTACTCTTCTCTGTCTGCCCTTCGCCATGACTATTGTGTCTTTCCGGACCCTTCCCTCCCTGGCTAAGTGGGTACTATTGGGAAACTGAAGCCCCATGCACTGCTGGTGTTTGCTGTGGCTGCTGCCCAACTTCTTGGAACTCAGAACACTGGAGTTTATTCCTCATTTCCAGACCCATCCATTCTTCCCATCTTCTTTATTTCCTCACCCTGATGGAATGGGTAGAGGCTTGGCACTACAGGAAAGAGAAGGGATTGAAGATCAGAGTCCCCTCTGTGGTGAGGGACAATTAGTTATCTTCCCTGGTTTTCTGTACCCCTCTCCTGTTGGCATCCAGGGTGCCCGATTTCTGTCTTTCCTTCTATATTTTGAGGTTAGACTTTAGGTATGGCCCAAAGTGGGCAGTATTACTATTTAAAAGTGTTGTCATGTTTTAAAAATCTTGTATACTGATGAAAATAGAAAAGAATAATAGAATATGAGAATTTGAAAGATTCTGGAAGGTGATTTCTAGTAATTCTGAACCTTTCCACCCCAAAAGGAAAGAACCTCTTTTATTATTTTCTCATATTGATCCTTTTATTTAAAATTTTTTTTCCACCAAAAAATTATGTAGTGATAATTAGAATTCTTATTTTATATTAATCACTTATAAATTACCAATTTGGTTTTTGTAAACATGGGCCTAAAAGCAAAGAAATTTGTCACTCTTTGTTTTTTTTTGGTGGCTGGACAGTATGGGGATCCGAATGCTTGATCTTGGTGTTATACCACACTCTTACCGGCTGAGCTAACCAGCCAGTCCTGATTGGTGGCTGGACAGTATGGGGATCCGAATGCTTGATCTTGGTGTTATACCACACTCTTACCAGCTGAGCTAACCAGCCAGTCCTGATACTTTTTTTTTTTTTCCTTTTTGTCTTTTTTCGTGACCGGCAATGGATCGCAACCCTCAGTGTCACGCCCGT
>NW_007732258.1:32515-50498 GCF_000696425.1 Galeopterus variegatus | reverse complement strand
TAGCGGCCGGTCTGTATGTGGGATCCGAACCCTCGGCGGGAGCGCCGCTGCGCTCCCAAGCGGCGCACTGTAGCAGTGCGCCACTGGGCCGGCCCATGATACTTTTTTTTTTAACCCTACTTACTTACTTAGGTAGATGTTTATTTTTTTCAGTAGACTACTTAAAATATTGAGAATAGCTTAAAATATTGAGAATAGATTTCCATTTCTACTTTTAAAAGCTCCTAGAGGGTCCAAGCCCCTGGGGTGGTAATCAGTGATAAAGTCCAAATTACTCACCTTACAGATAAGGAAGTTAATGCTCAGAGAGAGGTGAGCTGACTTGCTCAAGACCACGCAATTAGTGGCCTAACCAGGACTAGAACACAGTTCTTCATAATCCCAAATCCAGAAGATCCAGTGCATTTTCCAGGGATGTCATAGTAATCTCTCTCCTCTTCCATAAAAATTTATTCATTCTACAAATATTTACTAAGCACTTACATATGTATGCAGGTTTTGGTCTAGGTACAGTGAACAAAGACAAAAATCCTTATTTAATTGAGCTTACAAATAACTAAATGGTTTTGTCCTGTTATATGTGCCATGGAGGAAAAAAGAGTGGGAAAGGACATGGGGGTTCTTGAGAGGGTATTGCCCAGAGAACCAAATGGAGACAAGTATTGGGAAGGTGAGGGTTGACTTGGAATTGATGGAATACAGCATTTCCTTTTTATTGTTGGTTAAGGACTTCTGTGAGATGGCTTAGGATGTAACCACCAACATTAATTTTGTGGTTAAGACAGTGTTTCAAGTTCCAGACATCCAGTTTACAGTCCACTTTAGGAAGCCAGCTCATTTTGTTTGATGTGTACCATCAGTGTATAATTATATTTTTATTTTCACACAATTTCCAGTATTTGTATGTCAATATCCTACTTACAAGCATTAATTTCAAGAATTCTCACTAAAATTTACCAGTGTAGGTGGCATTTAAAAAATTTACCGATGAAGACATTGAGACTTAGAGAGTTTAAATTACTTGCCCACGATTGCATCTTATATAACTGATGGTCCTGGGATTCATGCCCAGATTTTCTGACTCTGTATCACCGTGGAGCTAAAATAATTACCTTACTTCTTGCTAATGATTAAATTATCTGATTTAATCTTGAAGTTGCTTTTATTAATTTGTTCTCTGTATATCTACCAGAGAATATCCACCAGAATAAATTTTTCTAAGAATAAACATTATTTTATAAACTAGGGGAAGGTTTTTGTGAGTAAATTTAAATAAAATAAATACAATTTATAAGATGATTAACATCTGTTAGTTGTTATATTACCTTAAAACAAGGTAGAGCTAAAAAACATTCTCTTTCATTTAAGCCCTAAGATACTTAACATTACAAGTATTTTTGTGGTTTTGTTTTTATTCTCCAACTGAGCAAATTCATTTATATCTAATTTTAACTATTAGTAACTTTAAATATAAATAACTACTCTCTTTATTTTCAGAGAATTTAGATTCACATCAGAAGTTCCTATTCGACTTGATTATCATGGCAAACACTTATCAATGGATCAGGTTTGGAAACTGCTCAAATATACTCTACAAAATTATCTCATTTGTTTTTCTTATGAACTCAGTTTTTTAGAAGTTTGTTCTGTCATAGTTTATATACATGTTTGAAATGAAGTACAAGGTTTTTAAAATTAATTGTTTTTAAAGTAAATTAAATATAATTTACTTAAGTACCATGAGTAAAATTCGATATATCTTGGGTCATACATGTTATAAAATATACATATTTTTGCTGTAAATATTTTGTTTTAGTGTTATTAATAAATATTGCTTTGCTTTCAAAATAACAACTATTTTAAATGTTGAGTGTCTCCTTAAATTACAGACTAATCTGGACTTTTTTAATTTTAAAGGGTACATTAGCCGGGATTTTGATTGGTCTGGCTCAATTAAACTGCTCTGAACTAAAGCTGAAGAGGCTTTTCTATCGGCATGGGTAAGTTGATTTATTATATGAAGCTTGAAGGTGAAGTTACCAAAATTAGTTTACAACAAATTAAAAACTGAGATTTTTAGCAAGAATACATAATTTAAATTTACAGTATTATCTGCAGAGAGGTTGTTTTTAGAGGACCCTTAATGATTAGGTGCTAATTTTTATTCTGAGGAAATAGAAGTAACTTGAACAGAGTAGTATTTTTCAAAAATAGCTACAGTTTTGGATATTTTTAATAATTTTCTAAAGTTATAAATTAGCTTATTCAGTGAAAAGACAGGAAGTCACAGGATTGCAGTTCTTAGTAACATTTGGATTAATCCTATGCAGAGCCTTAGATGTTCAAGAAATAAGAACAGTGGAGAAAACACACTACATACTACCTAAGCCTTGTAGAAATTATTAACATTATAATTGGATTTATAAATTTAAAAAATGTTTTGCCGTTTGGGGAGCATCTAAACTATCTTATCCTTGTAATTTGTGAATTTTCTTTTGTCTTAAAAAAAAACCAAAAACACCAAATTTATCTAGATCTATAAATTTATTTCTCCATTCTATATACTAATAGTTATTTGCTCTAGTTTGCTAGGTGTTGATAAATTATTCTCATATGCAATCACTGAATGGCTTAATGACATTAAGAAGAACCAGCTACCAGGAATCCTGGGAGGTGTTGGGCCTATGCATTCACTAGTACAATTAGGTGAGTTTTCTTTTCTTTAATCAAAAGGTCATTTATTTTGCCTTATCAGTGATTCTTAACCCTTTGGGGGTTATAGATGCCTTTGAGAGTCTATGTGAGGACCATCTTTCTAGAAAATCTGCATGTGTACTCACACAAAACTTTGCCTCCAGTTTCAGGAGTTAGAAACCTCAGGGTTGGAATGAGGATGGTGGCAGAGGTCTGAATTCCAGCACTTGAATTGATTTCTGTGTGTTGTCTCTTCTAGTGCAAGGCCTGAAGGACTTGGTCTGGTTACCAATAGAGCAGTACCGGAAGGATGGCCGCATTGTCAGGGGATTTCAGAGAGGCGCTGCTTCATTTGGTACCTCCACAGCAATGGCTGCTCTAGAACTCACAAACAGAATGGTTCAAACTATACAGGTATCTTTCCTTAGACCGCTGTAATCTATACAAAGAAGAAGAGCCATTGTAAAACAATTGGGTTGTTTTTAAAACAGTATTGTGGAAATATATAAAATGTTGAGAGTAGATATTTTATTTGTAGTGATTTAATATTATGCTTGTTTTATTGCTTAGCTGTCTAGTGTTAGATAATTAACAGACTAAAGCAGTGGAAAACAGTGTCAAATTTGTTTGCCTATTTCAGGTAAATTGTAACCATTAAAGTTAGTGGAGGATTTATTTCACCACATGTGCATGAAGAGATCATGGCTAAATTTTAAAAAGGGCATGTGAGTCCTTCTGCTGTTCTTCCTCACTCCCTGCAGGAAGTGCACTGTTGGTGCCCAGCTCTCCAGACTTTCTTCTAATTCATTTCTTTCTTCTGAAAAAATGATCCAGGCAGCAGCAGAGACTGCATATGACATGGTGTCTCCTACTACCCTTTCTATTGAGCCCAAGAAGACCAAAAGGTTTCCTCATCACCGGTTAGCCCACCAGCCAGTGGACCTGAGGGAAGGAGTGGCCAAGGCCTACAGTGTTGTGAAGGAGGTAGGTGAAGACGTGAGTGGACACGTCAGGACCGGTTTGCATGCTCTCCCACCTTTCACCTAAAAGCATTTACGGTTTTAATTTATGTGCGAGAAACCCCTGGGAGTGAAATCAGAACTGCTACCAGTGGCGTAAGGTGCCACCAACAGCATGAGTGAGAGAAGAGGGCGAGGATGTGACTGATAGGGCCACACGAGGAATGGCGATTAGGTGGACAGACTGATCTCCCTCTTTACATCCAGAAGCATGCCAGGAATGATGGAAGCAAATGCCCATGGACTCTTCATCTAGATTTAACACTTATTTATACTTTGCTTTATTTATCTCTGTAGTGGAGCCAGGATTGGAACCTGGGTAATTGGGTCTAAACTTCAGTTCTCTTTCTCTAAAACTGTCAATAGGAAGAATGAGGAAAGGGAGGTGAGAATAGTAAGCAGGGATCGAGATGGTAGGGTGTGCTTGATTAGACTGAATCTGAATTCCAAATAAAAAGATTTTTTTAAATAGAGGTTTCTAAATGGTGATAAATATTTCTTTCTCACTTTAGATGTAAGTCAAAGATGAAGAGAAAATGTCTCATATATTTCACAGATAGGCTCATCCTTCAGATCAGTAACAACAAACTAGCCTGCAGGTCAATTTTAAAGGATTGTAGAAAAAAAACCAAAAACAAAGAAGAATATATGATAGTGACTGTGTGGCCCACAAATTTCTACTATCTGGCCATTCACAGAAAAAGTTTACCAAGCCCTACTTTTCATAATTCTGTTTGGTGGTGGTCAGGTAGTTGTGAGGGTTACAGTAGTTCTCTAGGAATTATTTATTGGACAATTGCTGTCTTCCAAGATGTGTCAAGCTCTTTAGATGAATTATTTTATTTAATTCTAACAGTCACCAAAGGAGGTGGGCAGTATTTTAATTTACCGTTTAAAGACGTCTAAGGTCACACAGCTGAGTGATGGAGCTGAAATTTGAATTTATTTCTGTGGTTTCCAAACTTGGGGGTGTTAATCATTATTCTATAATAAACTAACACCTGTTTATTATTAGTGGGATAGGGAGGGGGACCGGCACAGAGGGGAGGAAGATGATGCAGAGAAATGTATAAATTGTGAGCATTTTCTTTACTGTGCTCAGTTTCTCTTATTGGCTATTATCTTCTAGATATGAGGGGTCTTCGAAAAGTTCGTGGAAAGGTTTGCATTATCTTTTAATTCTATTTTTCCACAAACTTTTTGAAGTACCCTGTCCGTTTTAAAAATAGCACTTCCATTTTTTTTTTTTTTAGTTTTTCTGAACTTCATTTCATTTATTTATTTTTATGCCCATAGTATTACATGTTTTTGCATGCTGCACTGAGTGAAATGATATTCTTGTTAGCTTGCCAAAGGGATGATTAGGTTCAGGATTAGGGCAATGTCATTGATTTCCCTGGAGAAAATCATTGAATTTCTTCCATCATTGAAGCTGCCACAGTGGAACTGTGCTTCCTGTCTCCAGAGATTTTTAAGTTAGATAAATTGTGGAGTTTTGAAAGTCATGTGAAGTTTTACCGCATTGGCTTGACCTACATGTTTAGCTTCAAAGTTAGCAATTATGATTATCTTAAGGTTATATAGTTATAAGAAAGATGGAATATGATGTAGAAGCTTTGTCTCTAATTATTGAACATGTTCCTGCTTTATGTTCTCATAATTTTTTCTCTGTTTAATACAATAAAATATTCTATTTAGCTTTTTATCATAATTGAATGTTCCACAGTTATCTTTTTGAATACATGGCCAGTAATTTAAAACAAATTAAATAATTTCCTAGAGCTTAGTAGAATTAAGTTTTCTTGTACTAAATCAAAGGAGCTATCACCATATTCCTTTAGTGGGTATATTTATTCAAGAAGCTTTGTTTGCTAAGTTTGATTTAACTGGAGTGATTAATAGTTCCAGAAAAGCTACTTTTATATCATTAAATATTTCCGTAAGCTTCCGTATGTGAAATTGTAGTGTAGCTACATTTTCCATAGATCAGTGTCATAATAAAATACTAAATCACAATAATTGCCTGTTTCCCTTATAAATTAGAATTTTGTCATAAAAATAATTATCCTGGTTTTCTCAAAAGCATTTTTTTCTTTTAGTTACAAACATAATGATTAACTGTTCTAAAAGTGTATTAAAGGATAAGTTTTAGAGTTTTCTGACCAGTAATTTACTCTCCTTCTCTCCTCCTGCCTCCTACCCTCTGCACAGGGAATCACAGACACAGCTCAGACCATCTATGAGACAGCAGCTCGAGAACACGAGAGCAGAGGGGTAACCGGTGCCGTGGGTGAAGTCCTGCGCCAGATTCCTCCGGCCGTGGTGAAACCTCTGATTGTTGCCACAGAAGCCACATCAAATGTGCTAGGTGGCATGAGAAACCAAATTAGACCAGATGTTCGGCAAGACGAATCACAGAAATGGCGCCATGGGGAAGACTGATGTCTCCAACATGACAATTAATGAAGATAATGAGGGTGGCTACAAAGAGCCCAGTGTCCCACTGGCAGCTTTAGCGGAAACTCATTTAATTTTATTGTGCTCATCTCAGGAACAAAAGCATTTTTTAGTTAAATAATTTGATATCAAGACAACATGCAACCAAAAACTTCTGACATTTTAGGGCTAGTTTAGTACTTGCCTGTAGAAATGTTTGGTGGCTGGGGTCAAAAATCCTTAAAGCATTTGTTGCCAAGTTAGGGGAATGCTTATATTTATTAAAATAACTATAATTCTCCTTGTTACAGCTGAGATATCATTAATGTTTGGTGGCTGGGGTCAAAAATCCTTAAAGCATTTGTTGCCAAGTTAGGGGAATGCTTGTATTTATTAAAATAACTATAATTCTCCTTGTTACAGCTGAGATATCATAGGAAACCTCTTTCTACAGTGTAGAGTGCTCAAAAAACATTTGAACATTCTTAAAGCACTATTTGTGTAATTCTGGGGAGTTGGTTTTTCCTCAAGGTTTAAAAAGAATCACAGCTTCAAAACTTTCATTGAGAATGAGAAACAAGCCACTGGGGAAGCAAAGCAAGTAGGATTTTCCATATAAATATCAGTGTGAAAATATTAGCCAACTCTGTTGGATTTAGTGTTCATGCACTTGAGAACAGCACTATTTCCATTTACTAGAACATCCTCCTGTGGGGGTTTGGGAAAGTGAATGTTGCAGACGTGTTCTGTGGTGTTGCACTTTATCCTCTGTGTGTGTGTGTGTGTGTGTGTGTGTGCGCGCGTGCGTGTGCGTGCGCTTTGGATTAATACAAGTTATGTGCTATATTCTTTATGTAATTTACAAAGTTACACAAAATATAAAGAGGAGTAAAATCATTTGAAAGTTTTTGGCAAAAGAAGGTAACCCAAATGTAATAGTTTCCTTTATTGTAAGTGTAAATGAAAGTGTGCATTCTCTCATGAACTGGGGCCCATTTGGTTGTTTATATGTTTGATTTTAAGCAGGTATAGTGCAAGCTAGTTAGGAATGTGTGGAAAGAGAGATTGGAAGTGGTTTTTATTCTTTTAAAATTAACCAGAAGTCCTCCAGATATGCCCTAGTCAGCTATTTCAAAGTACCATTTTTACTTGGTTAACAATGTACATTTTGATAATCTGACAGGAATGAATAAAGTATTTTTATTTAAAGGTACAATTGTTTAATGCTTCCATGAATATTTTGCTTTTCTTAGAGCATATTCATAGGTGCAATACTATGATTTACCCCAAGATATTTTGGAACACTTCCTCAAAATCGATTTTGGTTAATATCAAGTAAATCATTATCTAGGAGAAGAGGGAAATTGTTCTCAATCCCAGACTTTAGATTAGCAGAAAGAAAATGTGGAGTTTTGTATTCATCTGCTGTTTAAAGTTGTGTGTTATGACTTCTCATTTTTTAAAGTAGGGGGAATATCATTGAGGTAAATTTGGATTTCAGAACTGCATGTCAATTTGGGGTTTAGAAATGAAGTTAAATCAGTTTCATTCTTTAAATTTTATAGGAAATTAAAGCAGGAAAAGCAATGTAAACCAAAAATCCAAATGTTTAAAATTTATAAACATAGTGTTATATAGTATCCAATTTAATTGTTATTTTATTTCCTTTTTATTGCTGGAAAATTTTAAAAGGCATTGCTCAGAGGAACCACCTGTTTAAGCATCATGGAACCATTTGTTACTCTGTCCCTATTAAATGGGGTCCATATAGCGTGTGATCCTGACTAAACGCTAACAGGTTATAACAGGCTCATCCTGCTTCTGGGGCACATTCTGACCACCCTGCCCATCAACCCCAGTATTCTTCATGCTATGTATGATACTGGTTATGATTAATCAAACTGAAAAACACTTGATATAACTTAAGAATTTTAAATCTCTTTAACTTTTAAATATACTTTCTATAGTTATACTTAAGTTCAACTAGATGTAGTATAGAAATAAATAATTTATCTTTCTCTTGCGTTCTGAGTCATAAATAGACCCTTTTAACAAATTTTCTAAATCCCATTTAAACACATATCTTTATAATGTAATTTTCATAGTTCTTTCTCTGTTTTGTCCTCCTGCACCTGCTGCTGACAGAATCATCATTTGGTAACAAAACCTTGTGCCTCAGAAAGATTGTCTCAAGGGTCTATTCATTGTCAGATTAGCCAAGATGCTCTTTACTTGACATGTTTGTAGAGGACCTATCTATATTTGAACACTTCTACACTATTAGGTATACTTAATTTTTTTAAAAGTGTCTTTTCAAACTTTTGTCTTTTTGACATAGTAAAAAGAATGTTGTACAGGATCCTTGGGTTGCCATATCTGCAACTTACCAAGTGGACAACTTGGCCAAGACTTAACCTCTCTAAGCCTCCATGTCCCTCTCTGTAAACAAAGGGGTTTCTTATGACAAAGTCCAGTGGGCATTTTTGGATGATGAGGCCATGCATGCGTGTGTGTGAATGATGGTATGATGGTATGTGAAATAATGCTCAGTACAGTGGCCCAGGCCTATGACGCCTCAGACTGGTACACACGTCCCACATGGAGCAGCTGTGTGCTACTTTAGAACAATCCATTTCTGCACTGTCACAGTGCCTGCGTGGTTGAGTTCTGTGATCCCTCTGACCCAAGCAGACTGCACATATCTTCTTGTTGCTCTGCTGAGTCCTTATAGTTGTCAGTCCAAGGAGTCCAGGTAAGCAAGCTTGATCCAGATCTGTCAGCAAGTTTCAGAACCTCACAGTGCTATCACCACATTAAGACCACTGTACATCACAAGTAGAAAGGCAGAGAAGGCCATGGCATTGTCTTCTCAAATGGGGCTGATTTGGAACCCCCAATTTTCCCTTTCTGTCTGTCCTCAGCTTGCTGTAATTTACAAGAAAAAAGTCCACTGAACATTTGCATTTAAGATAGATAAAACACAATGTTTCTTCTTGATATCATAGCAGTAGACTTTCATTTTAATGAATGTTGGGTACAAATTGGATTTCCACTTAAGTACATATATTTGACATCAATATTTTTATAATGCAAAACTCAGTTTAAGAAAAAATAACCTTTCCATGAAGCAGTGTGCCTAAGATGGCAAAATACTAAAAACCTGTGTTTCTTGTCTTCTGCTATATGTCACTTTTAGATGCTATTGAAATATTTATGGCTTTGAGGGAATTACTTTTTAACCATCTCCTTTAAAAACTGTTTTGTAAGTTTGGTGGCTTTCGTTCAGTTTCAAAAAAGTCCAAACAACTACGTCTGCCCCTGCAGAGGCTATATGTCCAAGGGCGGTGTGCCCCCTTCAGGTGTCCTTTGATTTGTGTCCTTTGCACTGTGTGTACTCACCAGAGTGGAGGGACAGCAGTCAGAGTTGAAATTTAAAGTAGTGATTTCAAATGAGGAATCCACACTTGCACTAAATGGTTTCAGGATTTTGTCTTAAATTTTACATATGTAAAAAGCATGACAAGAAAAATCACTCAACTTTGCTTCAGTTTGCTTACACCTGCACTGAGTGTAATTCCTCAGACCCGGGGGCGGGACGTGTGGCAGGGCTATGAGGAGCACCCCTTACCTTTTTTCCTTTACTTCTCTTGACCTACACTTAGGACATCAGAGAGAAGTCCATAAAGTCCTTTAAGTTCCTTGAAAGTAAGGGACTGTCCAAACACAAAGTGATATTGTTTTGTATTTGCAAATGCATCAAGTGGACATACCAATTCATATCAAATAGAATAAACCAGATACAAATTTTTGAGTCTTCGATTAAAAGGAAGATCATTTGTATAGTATAGATAATGAAGGATAAAAAGATTTCTTTTTCATTATCGGGGAATCTTATTTTTGTTTACTGGAAGATATAGTCACTCTTTTCATATAAGAAAAACGTAGTGTTTTCATGTCAACTTACATTTATTTCAACATTTTCAGGATCCTTTAATAGACCTTACATGCACAGTTGCAAGTCAGCCAGTTTTACTCAGAATTGTTTTCATCATAGTGTCTGCAAATCAGATAGAAAAAGCATTCAAACACAACTACTATGATAGGCTTCTTTTGGGATGAGAATTTGTTTCAACAATTCGTATTTTGAAATGTCAGCAGTTTTTGTAAATGTAGGTGTTAGAGGTTATTTTGGCCTCCTACAACACTGGCCCCTTGGTTTCAAGCATGTTGCTTTATAGTACACACCAGAGTGCTGTCTGCTGTATTTCAAGAGATTGTAAATGTGATATCAGCTGGCTTGACCACATTCTGATATCCCTGGTGGTTGAAATAGCAGCCCCTCCCTTTAAAATGTTTACTTTGCTGTTTCACATGTGTTTTGTATGTATGAAATGGCAGCTTCCAATTTCTAATTGGATTTGTCTTGCATTGTTTGAGTATAACTTGTTGGTCCCACAGGACTGTTTGCTTTTTCATTGAGAAATTTGTTAGGGGCGTCAAGTTCAGTTTTTATGTTGATCCCAGCCTTACTTATTCTAGACACTGAGTTTAACTCACCACGAGTAAAAGAAAAATTTTGTGTACATTGACTGTCATCACTAAGTTTCCTAATTATCATAACTATAGATGTGAATACTTCAAGAATACTGATGCTGTACAAGATGTTGATCCCAGCCTTACTTATTCTAGACACTGAGTTTAACTCACCACGAGTAAAAGAAAATTTTTGTGTACATTGACTGTCATTGCTAAGTTTCCTAATTATAACTATAGATGTGAATACTTCAAGAATACTGATGCTGTACAAGTATTTTTGTGGCAATGTAACTTGTTAGTGTGACTATTTAAAATATTATAAAATTAAGAATACTCTTGAAAGAAATTAAAATATTTGCTCTTTGGATTTTGCTTTAAATACTATTGTCTTTTGCCAAAAACTGTTCCTAAAGCCTGTATAAAATACTTTTTGAGGTGGGGGGGTAGGTCTATGACAGACACTCTTATTTGGAAATGATGTTCCTATGATCCTGGTATTTCTGAGTGCAAATCTTGTATCTATCTGCCACCAGTTTTTGAGATATGTGGGGTATATAATGTTAAAATTTGCCACTTCTCCCCTTTTGGATATTAATCCACTATATTAGTTATTTTATCCCAACAGTGTGGACTTGTGGCAAGTACATCTTGTAGTTTTGGTCTTATGGACCTAGATAAATACTTGATAAATCTGTTCTATTTGGAGGAATATTTTACTTATAAAAGGAATATATTAAAAACTTACGTATTTTAAAAGACAAATGACTTTAAAAGAGGTTTCGATGTGACACATGTCACATAACCGCCCACCTTGAACAATCAGGGGAAAATGACAAGTCAATTCACACACGGCTCTTGTGAAAGAGAGGGAAGGGGACATTTGTGAGGTGCTTATTGTGTGCCAGGTATTCTAGTGTATTCTTTACATAATCTCATAGCTCCCTGAGAGGTAGTTACTACAGTCTCTTTTCCAGATGAGGAGACGAGTTCAGAGAAGTCAAGAGGCTTGCTCAGGTTCACATGGTTTGACTCCCAACCTCATGCTCTTTCCAGTACTTCATTGAAGAGCAACTTGAGCAGCTGTCTAATGTAGTGGAAACTTCACTAATTAGGAAACTAAGTAAGGAATTGTACTAGAAGATTGACGTTAAAGGCCCAAGATCTTTGAGCCAAAAACAGCTTGCTTGGTCTTCACACCTGCATCCCCAGCCCCTCTGCCCTCTCCTGGCTGTGCCCCAGTCACTGCTTGGTCAGTTCTGCCGTGTGCCAATGAGCAAGGGGCTAGAGCCACCTGGTGAATTTCCTTCTTTAGATTCTGAAGCTCAGGCCCCGCTCAACACTAATAAATCAAAATCTGAGAGAGGGGTAAAACAGGGTCTCTCCACCTCCGCACTTGACGTCTGGGGCAGGATAATTCTTTGTTGAATGGGACTGTTCTGTGCGTTATAGAATGCTTAGCAGCATCCCTGTCCTCCACTAACTAGATGCCAGCAGCAAACTTCCCTCCCCCAACCGTGAAAACCAAAGATGTCTCCAGACATGGCTGAATGTCACCTGGGGGGCAAAACCCCCTCTTAAAAACCACTGGGCTGAAAGCTGTCCTGGGGAAAGTCATGTGCAGCCTGTGGAGAGCACAAGTGCCTTAGCAGCTGTCCGAATCCCTTTCTTAGAGTCTGGATGCTCTGCCGGGCTCCTCTACATCTCAGCTTAAAGGTTTCCATTTCCAGACAGGCCCTGCCGCCCTACCTACCTCTTTATTCTTCATTGTGGCGTAACCCTCTTTCTTTTTTCTTTTTAAACTTTGTGTAAAGCCACCCCCAAAGAAGGCCCTCATCATAACTGTATATATATACATTGCTTTGCCCAGAGTAAGGAGTCAGTGAATGGTGAATGAATGAATGAACTCATGAACTTTAGTGGTCATTTAGTCCCATATAGTCACTTTGCAGTTGAGGAAACTGAAGCCCAGAGAGGGGAAGTTATTTGCCCAAGATCGCATGGTTAGTACTTAAAGATGTCCTTTATTCAATGTAATTTCACTTTTTCTTGGTTTTAGCAATACTAGTAACAATTTTTAAATATGAGTATACGTGAAATAAAAGTTCAACATTTGTTGAACATTTACTAAGTGACAACTGCACAGCACTCAACACGTTCAGTATCAAGCAGGGCCCTGGCAGGAAATGCAGCCCCTAGGGGCGACGGGCAGCCATAGGGAAGGAATTGTTTACAGAGCACGGGCTGGGTATGGTGAGGGAAACCCATAGGCACCTCATGGGTGGACTCCGGGCCAAGTAGAGATTTGGTACCTCTCCTCTAGTCCACGTTCATCTTTGGGCCTGTCCTGGGCCTCAGACAAGTGAGGCAATGGCTCTCTGGGAACAGGGTGTCTCTCCTCCTTCCCCATCCCATCTCCTGAGATTGAAATACCGCTGAGACCCACCCACCACAGGACTGAAGGGACCAAGGGAGAGGGGATTCACAAAGCTGCAGCAGAAGCAGGGGCTCCTGACAGGAGCTATGGCCCTAGGCAGGTGAAGTAGCCAGAGGGATAAATCTCCACTCTCACTCTCCTACCCTCACATCTCCTGTGGAGCCTCCCATAGGTCAAACCCACTCATGTCCTGTCCATAGGGCCCAGCCTCCTGGTGCGGAGTGCAGGGGAGGGCAGAAGAGAAGGGAGAGGGACTGTGGAGGGGCAGTGAAGACCTCCAGCACTCATGCATTGTCTCATTTGCATGTGTATCTTCATTCTGCAGGTGACCGTCAGGCTAGGGCCCACAGACCCTTCAAACCCATTGTACAGACTGGGTCACAGACCCCTCATAGGCAAACTGGGTCACCAGTCCTCTCTTATGCCGGCTGGGTCACCAGACCCCCTCACATACAGGTCGTGAGCTAGGTAATTGGGAAAAGACCCCAGGAGCCGTTGGCTGACGACACAAGCTCAGTCCTCAGCTTCCTCAGCAGCAGCAGCAGCTTACAGCAGCCTTCAGCAGATCCACAGTAGCAGCAGTGGCCTCCCGGAGCATCCCAGGGGCTCTGGCAACAACAGCCTTCAGTCACAGCCTCCAGCAGCAGTAGCAGCTTCCCTGTGCACCCCCCACCCCCGGGCATCCCAGGGGCAGGGGGCACTGTGGATCAGAGCTACTCATCATTTATACTTAAGTCTGATAACCCCGGGAACACTTGGGTGGAGTCAGACAACCAAAGAACACCTGGGTGCACATGCACAATTACATTAGACAATAACCAAGGAACACCTGGGTGCACATGCTCAGTTATGTTTACAGCAAATGCTCGGCAAGATTCCAAACCCCTGAAGGATCCTGACCATTTATCCATTTCATTTTCCCTTACAGTGACAAAACTGAGCCTTCGGATATGTGACCCATCCCAAACCATATTTAGTACTTGTTAAGGAACACTAGTCAGTAATGACAGCTAAACCCCCAAATCTCAGCAGCTTTAAAAAAGAGAAGTTTCTCATTTACATAAAGTCCAGTCTGGCTCTTGAATACCTGGCAGCTTTCCTTCAAGCAGTAGGGGAGGAACCCAGGCTCCTTCCA
The DNA here is from genome assembly GCF_000696425.1 of Galeopterus variegatus. Classification (NCBI taxonomy): domain Eukaryota; kingdom Metazoa; phylum Chordata; class Mammalia; order Dermoptera; family Cynocephalidae; genus Galeopterus; species Galeopterus variegatus. The sequence continues at coordinate 36,244 of NW_007732258.1, read as the reverse complement.
TCTTGTAGCTCTGCATTCCCTGGAGCCCCCATATCCTCAGCTGGGACCTCTGCAGGTGATAGGGAGGAGGACTGCTTTTATGGCCAGCCCCAGGAGAGGCAAACATCACTTTTGCCTATGTTCTACGGGTCAGAATCCTGTCACAGCCCAGTCCAAGGGAACCTGGGTAGTGAAATCCAGCTATGTGCCCAGGAAGGAAGGAAATTGGAGCTAGGGAGTACCTCATCAGACTCTGCTACCTGCAACTCATAACCAACCAATTTAGAATCTGGATCCAGGAATGTCTGACTCCAGACCCATGCTCTTAGCACATACTCTATTGGAATTACAATCAGCTGCACTCAAATAATTTGCTATTGCCAGAGGGAGGATTTTTTTTCTCCTAGGCTCTCTTGTCTATATTCCTGAAATCAGTTCCACATGGAGCAAACCAACTACATTGAGCAAACATTTGCTGGGGAATGAGCAGGATAGTACAATGCAGTGGTTCTGAACACTTGTCTGCACATTAGAATTACTGGGGGATTTTTTAAAATTCTAAAGCCCGGGCCACATCCAAGACCAATTAAGTCACAAAATCTGGGGTGTATTTTTAAAGCTCTCCAGGTGACTCTTATGTGCAGGCAAGTTGGGAACCACTGGTACAGTGGCAAAAAATGTAGATTTTAGAGTTGGGCTACCAGGGGCTGAAGCCAGGTTCTGCTACTTGTGATTTGTGTGGCTCTGGGGAAGTTACTTAACCTCTCTGTGCTTCAGTTTCCTTCTCTATAAAATAGAGATAATAGGGTTGTTATGAGGATCATATGAGTAAATATATGCAAGGTGCTTAGAACAGTGCCTGACACATGGTAAGTGCCATGTAAATGTTAGATATTATTGTTACTGTTTCCCGAATGCCTGCTATGGGTAAGGACCTGTGCTAGAAAAGAAAGATGTTCTTTGCTCTCAGAGAATTCAGAACCCAGTGGAAAGACATCGAACTCCAATATGAAATAGATGAGACACTGCTAATCATTCCAGCCATTTGTTCCTTATAAATATAGATCAATTTGTTTTGCTCCCAAGAGATTGAATAGTGTTTCATGAAGCTGAGGAAAGGAACATAAACCACTTGGAGCTGTTTTAGAACTGGAATTTGTGGGTTTGAAGACACCACCTGGTCTCCTACCCCACAATCATTTGGACATCTGCTTCCCTCGCATTAAACACAGGTCTGGGGAGACTTGGGGTGGCTGGGGGAGCTGGCTTCCTTTTTAGCCTGATGTTCAGGGTTGCCTAGTTACAGGGAAATTTGATTTCATCTTGGGTAGTGTCTGGAAATAAAATTCAAAGAGGGTATTGGAGGGAAAGACTTTTGGGTTTGGAGATAACTGAGAAAAATGAACACTAGCACATCCTTATAAGGAAGAATTTCTAAGGCTACCAGAAGAGAGTAAAACATTCTTTTAAATTTGGATCCCACTGAGATACAGAGGAAAACATGACTGCTCAGTGCAAAGTACTAACTTTGCTTCCAAAACCCTAATGTGAGCGTTTTGTCAGCTGAGATGTGGCCAAATTATTCTCAGTGATGAAGACTTCAAGTCAATACCTCCATAAAATGCTTACCATTCAGTAAAAGTCAAGCACAGCCCCCTGCCCACCACTAGGCTGTTTTGAGCACATCACCAATGCTACAGCTCCATAGTCAGAAATCCTCCTTCCATGTATGATAAGCACTTCCAGGCTGGCCAGTTAGCTCAGCTGATCAGAGTGTGGCCTTGTAACACCAAGGTCAAGTGTTTGGTTCCTCATGCCAGCCAGTTGCAAGAAAAAGCCACAATTAACACTTTAAAAGTCAAATGAATATCTCCATCTGACATGGATTGTGTACCCCAAGTCTGATGTATTAGTAGCTTTATCCCCACTGTGATTGTTAAGATGGTGGGAAATCCTATTATGGTAATTGACAGGTGGGGTCTTGAAGAGGTGATTAGATTCTGAGGACTGTGCCTAGTGAATGGATTAAAAATGGCAGTCATGGGCGTGGTTCTGAGGGCTTTAAAAGAAGTGTAAATGAGGAACTGTCCCTCTCTCTGCTCTGCCATTTTCTACCATGTGAGACTACCGCATTGTGGTAAAGCCACCCCCAAAGAAGGCCTTCATCATAACTGTTGCCTGGACTTTGGACTTCCCAGCCTCCAAAATTATGAGCAATAAATTTTGTTCTTACAAATTACCCATTTCTGTGTATTTTGTTATAAGAAATAGAAATTGACTAATACACCCTCTCTTCTCCATTTCAGTTTAAACTGAAGATTTACATCAGCCCCTTCAAGACATACTATTTCCTTCAAACCTTTCTCACTCCTTCATACCAGATTTGATTTTGAAAGTGATTTTCTTAAAGTGGCTTAGGCTTTCTTTCCTGTTTGCTTTGGTGCTAACTGAACTGGAGTTTCAGCCACCCCTCAGTCCCGGAGAGTCATCTGGGCCAATCACTTAAGTTCATTGCACCTCCCTTTCTTGCTTAGGCTTTCTTTCCTGTTTGCTTTGGTGCTAACTGAACTGGAGTTTCAGCCACCCCTCAGCCCCGGAGAGTCATCTGGGCCAATCACTTAAGTTCATTGCACCTCCCTTTCTTGTGAGTGTATCTGTTGGATAAATCACTACAGGGGAAAAACTGAGTCAGTGATATGTGACATCTGTTGAAAATTTAGGTGGCCATCACCAATTACCTCATGACATACCCACCATCAAGGTTTATAATTTTTTAAAAATTTCCATTTGAAGAGATCTTTAAACTACCCCATTCAAGATGAATCGTTGCCTTGTTCTGTTTCCATGCTCTCTTTTCCTTGGAGCAGATCATTTGTCACCCATGTAAGGCCTTGCTTTGAAAATGTGTGCAGAGAAAGCTATAAGGTCAGGTTCTGTCTGTCCATTTGTCTATATGTTGTGTGTATGTGATACTCTCAACCAAAATATGTGAAAGAGCTCTAATTAATTAAACTTAAAAAAGCACTTAAGGATTTTTTTTTAAAGGTGGGTGGGTTTGGGGAATAACCTAAAAAAAAAAAGAAAAAAGAAAAAAGAAAAGAAAAGAAAATGTGTGCGGAATCACTTCTGGGGAAAGGGCAATCCACCTTTGGTGCCAGCAGGGGACGCCCACTGTCTTCCTCAGCAGAATGTTGGTTTGGAAATGGCCCCTGCGAAGCACTGGCATCAGAGATTGTACAAATTCTGACCCCGTGCACGTGGGAAGGCTCTGGAAAAATCCTAACTATCCTCTTACACAAGTCTTGTCCATGACAGCTTCCTCTTTCTCGAGGACACCGTTTAAATTCCAAATAAAAATGTCATTCTATTTCACGATTAATTTCTTCCTGTGAATACCAGACTCAGCCGCAGCATACAGCAGGTCCTTTCTCAGTCCCTGAGGCTGTCACGAAAGGTTGATAAGGAATATTTGGGGCATGAGAGGATAGAAATATGCTTTATGTTCAGATAAAGATCTTTTGTGGTTGCTTTTCCTGAGGGTTCTCTCAAGGTGAGCTGAAACAGAAGCCTGTCGAAGCTTCTCTGCTGGATTCCTCTACTAGAAGTGCTGCCCCCTGCCCCCCATCCTCCCACTCAGGGCTGGGATTAGGTGAGGCAAATGAGACACTCCCCCAGGGCACAAAATTTAAGAGTGGGGGGACCTCAGTGGTCAAAATAAATAATTGCTTAATGCAATATTTTTTAAAAAAT
>NW_007732258.1:30050-30940 GCF_000696425.1 Galeopterus variegatus | reverse complement strand
TTTTTTTTTTTTTAACTGATCAATGAGATAAGTCACCCCTCTTCCATGGGGAAGAGTAAGGGATGGGCAGGAGAACAAAAGTTTAGGAAAAAATCCCTCCTAATTGAAACCTGAAGAATCAGTCAGGATGGGCTGCGTTCTGCTGCAGTAACAAACATCCCCCAACTGTTGTTTAAAACAAAGGTTTATTTTTGAGCCACACTACATGTATAATATAGATTGGTAGGGGGCTCTGCTCTTCTTAGTCACTCAGGAGTCCACACTGGTGGGATTTCCAGATATTAATGACACCCCCATCTTAACACAAACCTGCTGGTTTACTACTGCCGAGAAAGAGAGAGCATGGAGAACTGTGATCTTAAATCTCCTTCTTCTGCTCAGAAGTGACGTACAACTCACCTTACATTGGCCAAAGCACATGAGAAGGCCACACTTAGCCTCATGGAGTGAGGAAGTTCAGTTCTCCCATTTTCCAGAAGGAGTGGAGAACTGGAATTGTTGAGCTGCAGTGAAGCCTCTCACAGAAGAGTGAGGAAGAATTTCCTGCCCCTGCCACACCCCCATCAACACGGGCCCCAGAGCACTTCTGTTTGAAAGACAATATGTTCACAGGAACAATTTCCTAGGGAGACACTGTACTAGGGTACTAGGCAGAGTGGAAGGGTTGGCACTCAATCCCAGACCTCACACTGACCATGTCACCATGTGACAGGGCACAGCATTCTGGGCCTCAGCTTTCCCATCTGTAAAAAGAGAACATTGCACTAGATGACCTCTTCTGTATCCCATGAACTCTCCAAAGGTAGGAAAATGTCTTATTTTACTTTGCGCCCCAGGCCTAGTACAATATAATGGTATGAACTGGACACTTAGTAAGTGTAGGCAAAGCA
>NW_007732258.1:20468-29778 GCF_000696425.1 Galeopterus variegatus | reverse complement strand
GCCCCAGGCCTAGTACAATATAATGGTATGAACTGGACACTTAGTAAGTGTAGGCAAAGCAGTGAATGAGTGAGCTGCTCTGATTCTGTCTTAGGTTGGGGAGGTCAGGGTTGGGGTGCTCCCTGGTCTAGCATCATTATCCCCAAACCACCAGAGGTCAGCCCTGTGCCTGCTGCACCCTCCTGCTCATCCTCCAGAAGCAGAGCCACTACTAGCTGGCTGCTGATCACAGATTCATGAGGGAGCCCAGCCAAGACCAGCGGAAGAACCACCTGCTGAACCCAGGCTGAATGGCCCACTACAGAATTGTAAGCTGAGGTGGTTGTTCTAAATCACTGAGTTTTGTGGTGGTTTGTTACACAGCAATGGATAATTGATGCACTCTGCAAGCCACCCTTCATATTCTCATGAAAGTTATCCCTCTAACATGCAGCTCTGAACGTGCCACTCCCCTTTCAGAGTCTCCCTTGACTCACGTGGCTTAGAGAGTAACAGTCACCCCTTAGGCTTGGTGTCATTCTTTTAGCCCTTGATTTCATTGGCTGAGAATTTGGATGAGGGAAAGGCTCCGGGTGGCCAACACCCTCATTGTCCTACTTAACTTCAAGACCCAGCTTGGGGCACCCCTTTCCTTCTTGAACTCCTCCTGGGTACACTCAGTCACCCCATGATTACACATCTCATACTGATGTGTATGAGTCTTATCTGCCTCCCCTACACACAGTAAGCTCCTCAAGGGTGGTGTGCAGTAAATGCTTCTTGGGTCCTTGTTGTGACGTCCTGCCAAGAGACCCCTGCAGCTTTGTGGGGCCCCTCCAGAGACAGAGAAACCACTGTTAGCCAAGGCCATGGGTTCTATCGTGGGCTGTGTGTCAAAAAGCTCTTCTTCAAATTAAGTCAGAATGTGTTTCTCAGGAATTTTTTTTCCTTTGGTACTACTGGGGTCACACTAAGTACCTTTGTTCCTCTCTCTCCACCCACAAGTCATATCTTCCCCCCTCAAGCCTTTGTCTAGACGGTATGCTGTTGAGTCCTTCACTAATCTGATCTCTTTCTTCTGAATCAGCCAAGGGCTGGACACAATACTCCACATGGACCCTGTCCAGTGCTAAGTTAATGGGATATCACCTTCCTCATTTTAGATACTATACTCCTATTAATGCAGCCAAGAGTTGGCAGCTATTTTGGCAGCCAGAGCGCACTGGGCTTCCTGTCAACTAAAACCCTGAAATGTATTCCCCTAATACTTGCTGAGCCCCAACCAACCCTTTCTGATACTTTTCTGTCCCCTGATGCTCCTGGAAAGTAAGCCTGGCTTCCTGCTCACTGCCTTACTTTCAAACCCAGCCACAGAGAATTTCTGCCACCCTCGAGGCCACTCAGTTGGTGGGATCCCTGGCACTCGGGCCCCTTCTCTGACCTCATGGCCTGAGACCTGTCCCCAGGGCCTAGCGGACACTGTGGGTCTGGCCACAGCCCTGCCCTAGGAGTCCAGCTCACTGGCTAACCTTGGGCAAGTCTCTGCCCATCTCTGGGCCTTGGTTTCCCTGCTGTAAAGTGAAGGGAGTAAACTTGATGTTTTCTTCTTTCAACTTTTCAGTAGATTCACATGCGATAGTACAGAAAGATCCCTTGTACCCTTCATTTAGTTTCCCCAGTAGTGACATCTCACGCAATCATGGTACCATAGCATGGTCAGGAAACTGATCCTGATACGATTCTTTGGATTTACTCAGGGGCCCCGCTTTGACACTCATTTTGGTGAAATTTAAGCCTCTTGCAGCTTGTAGGAGAAAACAGCACCTGCTGTGTGCTTGCTGCGGTGGGCTTCCTCCCAGGGCCTCCCTATGTGTTCGCCCTTCCTCCCTTCCTTTTTTCCGCCTTTCTTTCTCTTTCTTGGCTCATCACCTCTTTCCAAAAAGGGCATGAGGCAGCCCAGTGGACCACGAGGACCTGCTGTACTTCCTCCCATTTTATCGACGGGATGCCCGGGTTCTGTGGCCCGGCCAGGCTCCCATGCTGGCAGAGGGGGGCCTGGAGCTCAGTGCCCGACCCAGAGGCCCAGGCCCTTCTGATGTGCCACGCGGTGCGGTCAGCAGCCCCATGCTGAGACCCNTTTTGGTGAAATTTAAGCCTCTTGCAGCTTGTAGGAGAAAACAGCACCTGCTGTGTGCTTGTTGCGGTGGGCTTCCTCCCAGGGCCTCCCTATGTGTTCGCCCTTCCTCCCTTCCTTTTTTCCACCTTTCTTTCTCTTTCTTGGCTCATCGCCTCTTTCCAAAAAGGGCATGAGGCAGCCCAGTGGACCACGAGGACCTGCTGTCCTTCCTCCCATTTTATCGACGGGATGCCCAGGTTCTGTGGCCCGGCCAGGCTCCCATGCTGGCAGAGGGAGGCCTGGAGCTCAGTGTCCGACCCAGAGGCCCAGGCCCTTCTGATGTGCCACGTGGTGCGGTCAGCAGCCCCATGCTGAGACCCTCCTTGAACACGGGGGTGAGCCAGGGGGGCCAGGGAGGCATGGGGCTGCTGAGAGGGAATCCAGAGAGTGTGGAGAAAGGGACTGGACACAGGGCACCCCAAACCCTGCCCTGTCTTCTCGGGCACTCGTGGTGGGGGCTGGTGGGAAAGAGAAAAAGCAGGAAGGTCCTGAAGGTGCACGGAGACCAGAGAGGAGCTCAGCAGAGACCTGAAGGCTCGGCTCAGCCCTGGCCAAGCCCCCAGAACCCTGGGAGCTGGGGCGGGAGTTGGGGGTGGGGAGGAAGGGTCTGGAACACTTCCCACTGCTCATCATCAAGCTCACGACTTGTCTCTGGAGAACAAGAGCTCACCCGTGGCCACTGCGACATCGGGGAGTTTCCCGGGGCTGGGATTTGCAGGGGTTTAGCACTGCTCAGTCCCCGTGAGGGACGGGGTGATGGATAGGGGATGAGGGGAAGGAGGCGGGCAGCACAAGAGCAGTAAAGGTGACATATGGCCATCAATCTCATGATTTATAGGCCTGGGACAGGCCCAAAGGTGGGAGTGGATTGGACAAGAGGCCCCACATCTCTACTTTGCCCTTCTCAGAGAACGAGTGGGAGCCCACGTGGGCACTGGAGCTGCGGATGCTGGAAGACCATTTGCTGAATCATTCCTCCACCCAGGGTGTTAGCGTCCCAGGTGTGGCGTGGGGCTGAACCCAGGTGTGAGACATGCCAGACGAGACTGACAATCAGACACACAAGAATTCAAAAATAGTATCTTCAACAGCATTGATCTTTTTAACCAAGGCAGGAATTTCTCCCTCTGCAAACGAATGATTGACCTTCCCAATGGAAAGGCAACGGAATTCCTACTGCGCGGGTTTGCCAATTTCTCTCCTTTGGTGGGCTGCTTGCCGGGCTATGGTAAATGTCCTACTCCCTCTGCAAACGAATGATTGACCTTCCCAATGGAAAGGCAACGGAATTCCTACCGCGCGGGTTTGCCAATTTCTCTCCTTTGGTGGGCTGCTTGCCGGGCTATGGTAAATGTCCTATGTGTTCTGCAAATCAGGTGCCTGACTTATCTGAGAGTGTGTTTATGGTCTCCAGTTGAACTACAGGCCTGTGAGCAATGTTCTCTGATTTCACAGGCCAACACATTCTGCTTGAATGTGGGATTATTTTTTGCAACCCCTAGAAAGAAATTTTATGTCACAAGCTTAACACACATGAGAAGGAAGGAAAGAGGGCATATTTGGGTCAACTCACACAGAGTCGGGGAGAGAATGGATATTGTTTTCCCTTTCCAGCTCTCTATTCCTGCCTGATATTCCCGCCTACTCTTGCCACCTTGCTACTGAGCCTTTTCCCCCTGAATTCCTGCCTTGGGGCTTGGAAACCGCACTGGTGTTGGAGTCAGGCAAGCGGGCGAATCCAGCCTCCGCCCTTCAGGCACGAGCTTCCTTCCATGTCCTTTCCTTCCTCACCTGGAAAATAGACACAATGAAGTAGACCTCCCAAGGGAGTTAAGAAGATGAAAAGAGATGACTGAGCATGACTAGTGTTGCTAGATCTTCCGAATGTTCACGAGAAGCTGGAAATCTGCATTCTTATCTGGAATTTAAATATTGGTAATTAACTCAAAAGCATTTTTAAACACCATGAGGTCCAAATTAAAAACAGGTGCAGACTGGATCCTGCCTGTTGATCCACATTCAGGCCATCTGAAGCACACTCTGCTGTCTACAGAGAAACCTTCAGAGGCTGAGGTACAGATCACAGAGTTATCACAGTTAAGGTCTTGGCGGTCCATTCCCTGCCAGCCTCTTAGACCCATCGCCAGGCTCCAGGAGCAGCCTCCTTCCTTTCCCGAGGGAATCTGAATCAGGCTGCTGTTCCCTGAGGACCAGCCCTCCCTGTGCAGCTGTGGGGGCTGCTCACGCCCCCACCGTGTCCTAGGGTCTGGCTGCGGCACCTCTCCCGCATTCCGTGGAAGCCGACCTTGCACACGTCTCCTGGCCCACTGACTCTCTCCTCCCAGGGCCTTGCAGGTCCTGCCTACCTGTGGGGGCCCTGTGGACAGCCCACCCCCGTCCTGACCTCACGGCTCCTTGACTGTGTTGTCTCCACCCCCTTCTTCCTTCTATTTCATCTGTCATGCCCACACGTGGCCCCGTCATTTCCTAGGGTGGCTCTCCCTCTGGAATGTTCCCTCAGACGTTGTTGCTGTCATCCAGGGGCTCCCCCTGCACCTGTCCTTCAGCACACGACACCTCTCCACGTCCCTCACCTTCTCACCAGACCTCCCCTCGGTCTGACCAGCATCCCCAACTCCCGTGAACTGTGGCCATCCATCTGGCAAAACCATGTTCGTTCATTCTGTACTTCAACCATTCCCCTCGGTCTGACCAGCATCCCCAACTCCCGTGAACTGTGGCCATCCATCTGGCAAAACCCCAGCTCTGGAGTGATCCAAGTGTCTTTTTCGGGCCTGCCAAGCATGGCTAGAGTAAATGCACATGACAAACTTACACTTTCCAGCTTCGGCCGGGCCCTCTAAGCCCCCAGAGCACCTCCCTGCTTCTCCAGTGAGCGCTGCCTGTTAACTGTTGTAGCCTGTAAAGCTACACAACTACTCCGGTTGTCAAGGAAGGCAAATAATAACTCAAGCCGAAGCCCAGTGAGCGCTCTCTGCCTGTTAACTGTTGTAGCCTGTAAAGCTACACAACTACTCCGGTTGTCAAGGAAGGCAAATAATAACTCAAGCCGAAGTGTTTCATTATTTTAGTTATACTAAGTTTCCATTTCTATTGTCAGAGCTAGGGCTAGGGCTCAGGCCCTTCAAACCCATTGTACAGGCTGGGTCACCAGACCCCTCACATGCAGGCCCATGCTAGGTAATTGGGAAAGATCCCGGGAGCTGTTGGCAGATGACAAGAGCTCAGTCCTCAGCAGTAGCAGCAGCAGCGGTGGCGGCAGCAGCAGCAGCCTTTCAGGGGATCCGTGGGGCACTGGCAGCAGCAGCAGCAATAGCCTCCAGCAGCAGTAGCATCCTCCCCGGGGCCCCTCCCGTGACATCCTAGGACCGGGGGCCACCGTGGATCAGGGCCACTCATCCTTTATACTTAAGTCATAACCCAGGACACCTGGGTGCACATGCGCAATCACACTAGACAATAACCAAGGAACACCTGGGCGCACGTGCCTATTTACATCAAATGCTCAGCAAGATTCTGAACATCTGAGGGTCCATTTTCTTGCATTTTCCCAACATAGCCCCTCCCAACACGCCCATGCTCCTCCAACCTCAAACTCCTGACCTCCCTATGTTCAACCTCTCCCTCCTCACCTATAAACCCACCTGCCTCTGAGCCTGGTTTGTTTCACTTGTCTGGAACACTCCTTTTCCCTGTTTTGCTTGGCCAACTGTTTGTTCTCTGGGGTTCAGCTTATGTCTTCTCCTTTGGGAAACGCTCTCTAACCATTCCTGCCAGCCACCCAGGCCGGATGCCCTTCTCTGCGCTCTTGTAGCACCGTCTCTCACCCTGATGGTGGCGGTTACCCCACTCTATGACACTCTCCTACTTATCGTCCCTGTTGCCATTAGCTCCTTAAGAGCAGAGACATTGCCAGGCTCACTGCTGGGTCCCCGGTAGCAGGAACGCGGATGCATTAAGTGTTCAACAAAAACACGCACAGTATTCTTTTGTGAGCAGCACACACATGTCCACCACCAGCCCTTCCTCCCTGTCTCCAGATTCCTCCTTTGGTTGAAACTCAGCTCCCAGTTTTGTCCCTTCACAACGTCTTCCCTTATAACCTGAGAGGGAACCCGTCACCTTTCCCTCTGAAGGCTCCAGACGCTGGATCTGTAGTGTGCTCATGCAATCTCTCATTTTCTTCTTTGTATTGTAATATTTTGATGCATGTGAGTTCTTTGTGGATAGGATCTCTAGTTATATCATTTCTGTATTCCTAAGAATTAACCTAGAAGATTTTGAGTGGACAAAAGGAAATGGCATGAGACTCTTACTGGATACTTGTATTAGTTTCCTGTCGCTGCTGTAACAAATTACCACAAACTAGATGGCTTAAAACAACACAGATTTATTCTCCTAACAGTTCTGGAAGTTAGAAATCCAAAATTAGTTTTGCCCGGCTAAAGTCAAGGTATCAGTAGGGCTGATTCCTTCTGGAGGCTCCAGGGGAGAATCCGTTCATTGGCTTTTCCAGCCTCTAGAGGGCGCTGGCAATCCTTGGCTCAAGGCCCTTTCTGCATCACTCTGACCTTTGCTTCTGTTGTCACATCTCCTGACTGTGACCCCCCTGCCTCCCTCTTTTAAGGACTCTTGTGATTATATGTGGCCCCACTGGATAATCCGGGATCATCTCCCCATCTCAAGATCCTTAGTTTAATTGCACGTGTGATATGATTTGGATATGCTTGTTCCCCCAAAACTCATGTGGGAAGCTTAATCCCTGCTGTTACAGTGTTGAGGTGGGAAATCCTGTTCTGGTAATTGACAGGTGGGGCCTTTAAGAGGTGATTAGATTGTGAGGACCATGCCCTAGTGAATGGATTAATCCATTGATGGTTTAATGGGAGTAATGGGCGTGGTTCTGATGCTCAAAAAGGAGAGCAAGAAAGGGGCAGGCCTGTTAGCTCAGTTGGTTAGAGCACAGCCTTATAACACCAAGGCCACAGGATCAGATCCCCATGCTGGCCAGCTGCCAAAAAAAAGAAAAAAGAAAGAGCAAGTGAAGAGGTTGCTCTCTCTTACTTCTGCCATTCTCACCGTGTGACACCCTGCGTTGCTGCAGAGTCGTCACCAACAAGGCTCACCAGATGTGTTCCCTGGACTTTGTACTTCCCAGCCTCCAAACTGTAAGGAATATTTTATTTCTTTGTAAGTTACCTAGTTCCAGGTATTCTGTTATAAGCAACAGAAATGGACTAATACAATCTGCAAAGTCCCTGTTGCTGTATAAGGTGACATTCAGGGACCAGATCCTGGATATCTTTGGGGGTTATTATTTGGCCTATCACAATAGTATTTATTATTATGTCAGAGGTAATTGACAAGAAAGCCAAGCTTCTTGGTTCACGGCTGTTTTAATTCCTCCAGAAAAGCTGGAGGATTTCTTTCCTAGGGGACGAGGACTTTGGGGCAAGACTTCTAGGAGTGCATTGTTTATAAAGTTCCCAGACCTTGGTCCTGAAGAGCCGGCCCACAAAGACATAGATCACTGGATTCAGGCAGCTGTTGATGAAAGCAAAGAAGTTGGCTAACTGCAGGCCCAAGTCAGTGAAATCCTCCCAGAAGCAGCCTCCGATGGCTCGTACCTGTAGGAGGAATTCCAGGAAGGCAAAGAAGTGGTAGGGAGCCCAGCAGACCAGGAAGGTGGCCACGAGCATGAGGATCAGTACCGTGGTTTTGCCCTCCTTTGGGCCCCCACACCGTGTCCTGCTGACCTCTCCCCGCCCTCTCAGGGAGGCCAGGATGTGGTAGTTGAAGAAGATGATCGCAGCTAGCGGGAGGAGGAAACCCAGAACGTTTAACTCCACCATCCTTGCAAAGTGCCAGGCCTCATGCGGGAACAGCAGGATGCAGGCAGAGATGTTCAGATCTGGGAGGACTTTGACGGATCGCAGCAGGAACGTGGGGGTACTCAAGAGGCCCCCCACGACCCAGATGAGCACGCAGGTGGCCTGGGCCTGCCTTCGCTGCCGCTGCCTTCGGCTGGCCATGGGATGCACCAGTGCACAGTAGCGGTCCTGGCTGATAGCCACTACCAGGAAGATGCTGATGAACAAATTAGCCTTGATGACCCCATTGACGATGCGGCAGAGGAGGGCTCCGAAAGGCCAGTTGAATTGGTTCCAGATGTTCTCTGCCCAGAAGGGCAAGCCCAAGACAAACACCAGATCAGAAGCTGCCAGGTTGGCCAGATAGATTTCTGCCACGTTCAGTCGCCGCCAGGGCAGGAGGAAGACAGACAGGACGAAAAGATTTCCCAGGAGGCCGAAGAAGCAGATGGTGATGATAAATGCTGGTAATAGTCTGTGCAGCAGGTCCCAGGCTTCTGGAGCATGGTCACAGGATGTGGCATTGGGAGGGGAGAGCTGGCTCTGGTTGGAGGACTGGAGCTCCAGGAGGGTCCGGGAGGCCATCCACAGTGACCTGAAATAAACAGCATGTAGAATGGCACAGGAGGTGGCAAATGACAGCCCACAGGTCAAATTCAGCCTGCCACCTGTTTTGGACAATGAAGTTTTATTGGCACATTCATTTACATACTGTCTATGGCTACTTTTGTGCTGCGACCAGAGTTGAGTGACTGTCTGGGCCGCAGAACTGACAATATTTATCATCTGTTCCTTTAGAGGAAAAGTTGCTGACCTCTGGTTTAAAGGAAGGGACTAGAGATTTGACACCTGAGTTCAAATCATGGTACAACCAGGAGCTACCTAGACCTACTGACTTTTACTCTCCTTTTAAAAAACTTGAGCAAATCATATCCCTCTTGTGGGATTGTGACAAGGGTGGTGATAGTATCTATAGAGTGCTTGGTATGGTGCCTGTCATAGAGGAAAGGCTCAGTGGGAGGTGGCAATTAGTCTCATATGTGACCATATTGTTATTATTAGCATTTAACACACATTTAATGAGCACCTACTTTGTGCCAGCATGTTGCAAGGTGCTGGAGATACACAGGACAGAACAGCCCCAACCTCATGGTGCTCACCATCTGCAGGGGTTGCAGACAAGGAGACATTGGTCATGACCTAAGATGGAATTAAACAGAGGCTAGGAAGAGGCACAGCCAAGTGGGAAGCTGCTCTTTGGGGG
>NW_007732258.1:17824-20447 GCF_000696425.1 Galeopterus variegatus | reverse complement strand
CTTTTACTCTCCTTTTAAAAAACTTGAGCAAATCATATCCCTCTTGTGGGATTGTGACAAGGGTGGTGATAGTATCTATAGAGTGCTTGGTATGGTGCCTGTCATAGAGGAAAGGCTCAGTGGGAGGTGGCAATTAGTCTCATATGTGACCATATTGTTATTATTAGCATTTAACACACATTTAATGAGCACCTACTTTGTGCCAGCATGTTGCAAGGTACTGGAGATACACAGGACAGAACAGCCCCAACCTCATGGTGCTCACCATCTGCAGGGGTTGCAGACAAGGAGACATTGGTCATGACCTAAGATGGAATTAAACAGAGGCTAGGAAGAGGCACAGCCAAGTGGGAAGCTGCTCTTTGGGGGGCTGGGACTGGTAGGGTGGACAGAATGGGGGCAATGGTGAAAGGTTTCCAGAATGAGAAGCTTCCTCAGCTAGGCTTGAAAAATATGAGTAATAAAATAATCAGAATAGCAACTATGATGTATTAAATGGTCTCTGTGTTCCAGGCACCGTTCTAAGTGTTTTACATTTAAGTGTTTTCTGACTTAATCTTCCCAGCAGCCCTGTGGGGTAGGGGCTGTGGTCATCTCCATTTGACCACTTGGAAAAGTGAATGCTGAGACCCTGAGTCACTTGTCCGAGGTCACGTGGCTGTTCAGTAGTGGAGCCTGGATGAACTCGGGCCGTCTAGTCTGATCAGAGAGGCTCTGTGGCTGTCTACTCTTTGCTGCTGCAGTTTTCATCCTCACTGGGTGGAGGAGTGAGCCGGCCTCAGAGAAGGTGACCAGCCTGTTGGAGGAGACCTAGCTGGTGAGACATCACCAGGCTATGAACCTTGGTCTGCCCTGACCACAAAGGCCACATTCATAGCCACATGGCGACCTGCCTTCCAGTCACCTACACCGAGTTTCGGCAGGAGAAGGAGTATAGCAGGAAAGGAAAGCTTGCCTCCTTCCTTAGGGTAGACCATGTCTCCCAGCCTTCTGTGATCTCATGAGGGAAAGGATCACATCCTGTACTTGTGGGTTTGGATTTGTGGGTGCCTGCCAGCAAAGCTGGCCACAGCCAACTCAGGGGACGCACAAAGTCACACACGTGGAGTGAGGAGCTGGCTGCACTGTGGGATTTCTGAGGCTCCAGATGAGCTCCAGCACCTAAAAATCCTTCCGCTACCTGAAAAAGTTAATACACACAAAGTGCTTAAGAGGGTTTCTGACTTGTCATAAGTGATCGATAAACGTTAAGTCCTATTATCATTATTGTCATTACTCACTGATGCTTGAGATTCCTTTGACTAGGCAGAGCCTTGAAGTATCTAACAAAAGATAAAGTATAAGAGAGAATCAATCTTGGAAGTTTATTTGGCTGTGTGACATCAGGTAAGTCACTTCATGTCTCTGAGCCTGACTTTCCTCATCTGAGGAGGACACGATCACCTTAAGAGTCCCTTCTAGCTGTGACATTCTTTCACGTCACTCACACACTGAGTCATTCACACTGGGGTATAATTCACTGGTTCCTCCACTGGATGAGTATTTACTGAGCACCTACAATGTGCCAGGCACTGTTCTAGGGATTTGGGACACAGCAGTGAATAAACAGGCAAAAATTCCCTGCCTTCTGTGTGCTTACAGCCCAGTGGGAGGAGAGGGTTGGTAAAGAGTAAACATCCTAAATAAATATGTTAGCAGGTGACAGCAGGGGAGGGGTAGCCGTGGAGGTGGTGAGAAGTGATATTCTGAAGGTAATACCACCATGATTTTCAGCCGAATTTGGGTGTGAGAAAGGAGTCGAGTGGTGTTAAGGTTTTTGGCCTGAGCACTTGTAAACATGAAGTTGTCAACAACAGAAATTGAGACAGCGGAGTGAAGATGGAACAGTTTTTTTCAGGGGAAGACCAGGAGTTCAGTTTTGGACTTGTGAAAGTTGAGCTCTCTCCTGGACATCAGGTGGGCATGTCTAGTGGGCGAGTAGGTGTACAAGTCTGGTGGCATTCAGGGACGAGATCTGAGATGATGATACATAACTGGGAGTTGTAATCAGCCGGCTGGTATTTAAAGCCACAAGACCAGATGAAATCACCAAGGGAGAGAAGAGACAGAGAAGAGACCAGCTGCTGGGAGGCCAGTGGAAAACTTGGGCGGTGATGGTTTGGTGGCTGTGAAACTTCGTGACATGCGGAGGCTGAGCCGTCCTGAGCCAGAGCATTTGGAGGAGTCTGGAAGCTCTTGTTACAGTGGTGTCGTCATTTATTGCAAGGCACAAACCCACAACTATATGTTTGTTATTTTATTTAGCAATTCTTTTAAATTTTGCAATAAACCCTTCCAGCAGTGAGGAAATAAAAAAACAAGTGTTGAATGAAAATTTAAGTACTGATCTTCTGTCAAGTAAGTTGATGTTGAACGTGTAACTTGCACAAAATATTTGCTGACATTTACACCACGCTGACTGCTATAGATTTCATTGACCACGAGAAAACTTAAAACTCAAAGCTGCTACTTTAGGGCCGGCCCGGTGGCGCACTGGATAAGTGCGCCGCTTGGGAAGCGCAGCGGCGCTCCCACCCGAGGGTTCGGATCCCACATACAGACCGGTTCCCGCTCACTGGCTGAG
>NW_007732258.1:16388-16877 GCF_000696425.1 Galeopterus variegatus | reverse complement strand
AAAAAAAAAAAAAGAAGTTAGTAATTTTAAGAGGATCATGCCCTAAGACACTGATTTCACACATGTAATTGCTGTTATAGATCACTCCGGGAGATGTGGCTTTTTACTTAGATCAAATGACTATTTAAGTAAATTCGGCTCATGTTTAGTTCCTTTTTTCCTTGTGTACATATAACAATGGAAGAGATGGCTGGTTATGCACTGGCCCCAGAAGGAGAATTCCACAAGCAGTGAAGTGCTGCCAGTTTAATATCAGTATCCTCAGATTCTTTAAATAAAAAAAAAAAATCAGTCAATTCCAATCATGATTTGATTCTTTTATCCAGTTCATGGAATCCAAGTGGAGCTTTTGGAAGTTCATTCTGGCAAAATGAAACAACTGGCTTTTTGTGAGCGCTATTCTAAATTCAGTTTAAAATTTTCACCTTGGAAAGAAAGTTATTATAGATAATGTATATTATATATAATAATGTATATCATATATAATAA
>NW_007732258.1:11568-15737 GCF_000696425.1 Galeopterus variegatus | reverse complement strand
TTGGTGGCTGGCTGGTGTGGGGATCTGAACCCTTGCCCTTGGTGTTATAACACTGTGCTCTAACCAACTAAGCTAACCATCTAGCTCTAAGGTTATTGTATTTTTTGTGAGGATAATACAAATTTAGGTGGGGCACAGTGTCTTGGTAACAGCAATATCCTAATTGAGCTAAGAGACCAAAGAAATGGAAATGTAATTGGAACAGGTCATGGTACACACTGAATAAGTTTCAATATTCTAGCAATGAAAATAGATGTTGTCTGACAAAATTTACAAAATTTTAAAACAAGCACAGATTTACTGAACCAGAAATTTTTTTGTGATGAAGTTGATGTTTAGTTTTTAAAAAACTAAACTTAAGCATTTTTTTACTTGACGCCCATTATCAATCAAGTTTAAAGGACATTGAGTTTCAGTGCCTTAAAATGTTACTAAACTGTTTGCTAAGACAGATCTCTAGATTTTTGTTGAATTTTGTTCCAAATCAATTGGAAATATTTAATCAAGTTAATCCATAAATGGAGCACCAAAACAAGTTTTTGAAGCTTTTAGCAGATCATAGTTATTAAAAACAAAGCTTGCATGCAGAAAAGTCATTAAAATTTGTTACTCAAAGAGCAAGAGAGGAAATGACAGTAATCAAATGCTGCACAAGACATAATTTTGAAATTCTGTGATGAGCTTTGGAATGTCTCAATTTGCAGGAAGCATCTTTTTAATTGGATAAATTTATGTTCTGTACAGAAATGAGATGAAATGAAGAAAGCCTATGGTTTGCAGCATCTAAATGTGACAAAACATTCAAAAATTATAAATATCTATAACTTATTTTAAGGGTTTAGTCTGGTAAAAATAGTTGTTAAAGAAAGGAACTTCAAACTATGGCATAAAGTCAGCACCCGTGAAAATATCTGGGCTGAAATAATGCAGAGAACTGGACTTAAGTGTAACTTCTACTTGGTAGAATTTGCTGAGAGCTTAGGAGATGCCTCAGCACCTACAGAGGAGACGTTTTCTCAATTAAATATATTATAATCCAAGAGAAGAATCAACTGAAGGCGCTAATTTAAGTTTATTAACCCTAAAATTTAAGGAAAAATATTTCAGGCAATTATATGGAAAAACTAAAAATAATAAGACCCCACTGAAAAATAAACACATTCTTCAGGAAAATGCCAGTGACACCATATCAGAGTCAGATACCAGCTTAAGAAACTGATTGTTGCACGTGGATATGTAACAAGAACAATGATTTTATGTTATTTTTCAATGTTCAGTTAATTAGCATAAAGAAAATGTTTTATTTTGCTTTAATATACATACATGTTTATATATGTAAAGACTTTTTGGGGACTGCAACCAGGCTGGAGAGACAGAGCTGGGGAGCAGAAGCCTCCCCCACTACCCCCATGGGCCAGACCTGCCCCCTGCAACATCATCTTAGGACGTACTTAGTAAATTTTAAAAAAATGTTCAAAAAAGAAAAGAAAAAAAAAGACTTTTTGAAAATAGCTTTGACTAGAACTACTTTAAAACTCCATCAATATAATACAACCCATTTGTTGGTGTATGTTTCCTTCCTTCTTTCCTTTCTACAAATACATGATTTTTTTGAAAACAGTTTTTGACTAGAGCTACTTTACAACCTCATCAGTGTGGTAGGACCAATCTGTTAGTATGTGTAACACTTTGTGTTATTTCAGTGCTCTCTTCCACTGTTAGGAAAGTTTGGACAACACAGCATCTGGCCACCTTTAAGGTAGCTCATTTTTGGTAAAGGGGCAGGAAGGTCAAGGCTGTAACTACCAATGCTGATAGCTGGGAATCTGGAATACCCCCAATGATTGGTTGGGTTTTCTCAATGAGAAAGGAGGTGAGGTCCTGACCTGAGGTGGAGGGGCAGGGGGCACTGAGGTTTGAGAACTGATGGAAAGGTGTTGAGTCCTTGTCAGGGCGGGGTTAGTGAATGGACTGCCAACACTGTATGACTGACAGGCGATGGTACAACTGACAGGTGGTGGCAATGAGCCAGTTGAAGTTCACTGCGGTGGATTTAAGGGGAGCTAGTCTCTAGTCTGCTTGGCTCTGTGTCTGTCCCCTGCCACACTCAGCTTCGAGTGCTGGTGTGGAGCAAGCTGAGTGCTGGATTTACCCAGTGCAGCAGGTTCTGGGTGGCTCTGCCCGAGCCCCTCTTCAGGGCCCAGTCACCCACCCCCAGCTGCTGGGGATATGGGCACGATGGCTCCCAGCTGTGTCACTCTCTGAGCTTCGCCCTCAGCTTCAAGGGGTTGTCTTGACTGAGGACAGGCCCCTCTCAAGGGGCAGTCCATAGCCAATGACTGGCTGGCACCCTTGCCTTGATTTGGGACAATTCTCAAGGGCCATCTTCCTTTGCAGTGCCCCATGGTTTTGGCTGGAGCCTCAGGTACAGCTGCCTGCCTGCCAGCTTCTCCCACTGCCCAGTCCTGCCTTTAACTCCTGCTGGGTTTCCCCAGGAGCACCCCACAGTTACCTTCTGCGAGGAACTACCATCTCAGAATCTGTTGCCAGGTGTCCACTCTAAGACACCCGGGACTGTATTTTGCCAAGTGACTACAAAAAAGCAAGAAAGTGCCCTGCAGTCATTTATAGCATGGGTACACACACATGCACACACATCCATGCACGTTAATACTCATGTATTTATCCCTGAGAGCAGGAGGAACACAGAGGGTTCTGTATTGCCAGAGGGCAAGAGGGGAAAAGCGAGGCATATCAGTTGTGCACACACATCCATGCACGTTAATACTCATGTATTTATCCCTGAGAGCAGGAGGAACACAGTGGGTTCTGTATTGCCAGAGGGCAAGAGGGGAAAAGCGAGGCATATCAGTTGTTGTGGGTGGAATTGTTTCCCCTTAAAAGATATGTTTGAGTCCTACCTCCAGGTGAATGTGACCTTATTTGGAAATAGAGCCTTTGCAAGTGTAATCAAGTTAAAATGAGGAAATACTGGATTAGGGTGGATCCTCATCCAATGATTGGTTTCCTTATAAGAAGAGGGAAATTTGGGGGGACATGCAGGGAAGGAGGCCATGTACAGACAGAGACAGAGACTGCAGTGATGCGTCTACAAGCCAAGGAATGCCAAGGTTGCTGGCCGTCACGGCAAGCTGGGAGAGAGGCAAGAAAGAAGCCTCCTCTGGAGCCTGCAGTGGGAGCACGGCCCTGCTGACACCTTGACTTCCAACTTCCAGCTTCCAGAGCTGTGAGAGAATAAATCTCTCTTGTTTTAAGCCACTCGGTTTGTATCTTTTGTTACAGCAGCCACGGGCAGCCAATCCACCCTGATTTCTCAGATGCCCAGTGAGTGACCCCAGCAGCCCTTGTATATACATTAGGAAGCCCATTGGGTCTCATGCTGTTCCTTCCCAAGCCTCTTCTCTGTATGTGCAGAGGAAGCCCCTAAGGAGTCCCACGTGCCAAGGAAGACCTGCTCAATGTGCTGGTCTCATTCTGGCCTCCCCCCAGGGCTGGGGCTGCAGCCCAGATCTGACCCTTCAGGATCAGCCACACCTGTGATCTGCTGAGGGCCGAGTCTGTTGCGGGGCTTTCAGTAACTTGGTCCTGACAACATGCCTGGGAGGAAGGATGGGTGTTTTTGTCCCCATTGTACAGATGAGGAAACTGAGACGAAGGGAAGTGAAGTGACATGCCCACACTCACACAGCGGCATGAGCCGGGTGCGTCTGTCCATGGCTCTTCTTCTAGGCCAGCGCGGAGCCCAGGCCTCATTCACACAGCAGGCTGTGGCTACAAACAGAATAGCCTTGGGGCTGGGGAGCCTGAGCATGGGCCCCGGGGTGATTCTGGGCAGGTCAAGTGACTTCTCTGAGCCTCGGTTTCTCATCCACTGAATGGGAACAAAGGGTCATCGTGAGGCTTGAATGAGGTCATGTGTGTAAAAGACCTGGGTAGGTTGCAAAGCACAGCCATGAAGTATAATAACAATCATGGTAATAATGAGGATGATGACAACAGAGTGTCCTGGTCCCTCTGAGTGGAGGTGACCTGTCCCTCACGGGGACTACCACGTTGTGGTGACATGAGGTTGGAAAGCACCCATGCAGACTCCATTTCTTCTCTTCCTGAGCTGTGGAAAAGTTCAGGATTACCCAGGACCCAACACA
>NW_007732258.1:8946-10426 GCF_000696425.1 Galeopterus variegatus | reverse complement strand
AAATACAGGCAGCGTCCAGAAGCTGGAAAAGGCAGGGAACAGATTCTCCCCTAGTGTTCCCAGAAGGAACAAAGCCCTGCCAACACCTCGACTTTAGCCCAGTGAGACTGATCTTGAACTTCTAATCTCTAGAACTGTAAGATAATAATTTGTATTGTTTTAAGCCATTAAGTGTGTTGTAATTTGTTACAAGCAGCACTAGTACAGGGGAAATTTGTTACAAGCAGCACTAATACAGGGGGACAGATTGCATCCTGACCAGGAAGTCAGGACTGCCACCTGCACAGGGACCGCAGCTTAAACCTGATCAGGTCAGTGGGTGCCGTGCATCATCCTGTGGGACCTGGCCACAACACGTGTCTGCTCAAGCTGGGTTTATTTTCAAGTCTTCACCAGCTGCTGCCTATGTTTATAAAGTTGGCCAGAGAGGAGAAAAATTCTTCCACCAGTTCTTCACTTTAGGTCTGATATTTGCCCAGCACATAGTAGGTACTCAATAAAAACAGCAGCTATTGACATTATTAGTAATATTTGATCCTATTTTAAAAACTCAGAAGGGATGTTGGGAAAGTCTACTAGAGATGATTTTGTAATTCCTATGTGAAATTTTCTGAGTTTCTGCACATTTTAACTTTGGTGCGTGCTATTCAGGAGAGAGCGTGACTTTCTTCAGCAAATTGGCCTTATTCAAATTAACTCCAATTTCAACAGCGAGCTGTCGATAAAGGCGTTTGAAACATAGACACAGATGTTGACGAATGTCAGCATGGTCACACAATAAGATGCTATTTTCGAGCCACAAATAACCCGACCAGTTATTGGCCTTATAAAATATTGTGAGCCATTCTGAAGAGACTGACTGATTTATACAAGCCAGAATGTGTAGAATGTGACGGGTCCGTGTCCGTGTGAGGCTTTGGTGACTGTATTCAGCCCTGACATATTCCATCTGACCTTGGTATAAAGGGCTGCTGGAACCTTCCCAAGCTGTCTCAAACACTCCTCCTCCTGTTCTGAAGAAGCAATNCCCTGGCTCCTGTGTCCTCCGCAGGGAGCATGAAGGCCAGCCAGGGGCAGGAGCTGCCAGGCTGCCCGGGCACCCACCAGAGAAAAGGATGGGCTGTGCCCCAGGCATGCAGGACTGAAGGGAGGTGGGGTTGGCGGAACGGTAGCTCCCAAACATGTCCCGTCCTAGTCCCCAGGACCTGCCAATATGCTGCCTTTCACAACAAAAGGGACTTAGAAGAGGTGATTAAGGACCTTGAGATGGGGAGATGATTCTGGATTACCCTGTGGGCTCGATGTAATCACAAGGGTCCTTATCAGTAAAGGAGGGAGGCAGGAGGGTCAGAGTCAGAAAAGAGTTCGAAGATGTTGCGTTGCTCGCTTTGAAGACAGAGGAAGGGGACACTAGCCAAAAAATACAGGCAGCGTCCAGAAGCTGGAAAAGGCAGGGAACAGATTCTCCCCTAGTGTTCCC
>NW_007732258.1:5415-7110 GCF_000696425.1 Galeopterus variegatus | reverse complement strand
TTTTTTTAAAAAAAATCATACATTTAGAGAAGCAGAAACTTTTGCCAATAAACAGGTGTACACAAAAAACATCTTGTTTGTTCATTTTTCTAAGAGACATGGATCTCATATTTTACTCTAAGAGAAAAAAAGACTGTCATTTACTTACTCAGGCAGAAAATGAAAGTGCTCACAACTTCAGCTGGATTTGCTGAGGGCAAGCGCTACCTCCGGAGGTGTTTTCTGTTCTGGAAAGCTCTGTGGAAATGTGGTGGCCTTAAATCACATAACCAGAGTCCAATGATGTCATTGGGGGGACTGCTAAGAAAGTGAGTCTTTCAGGATGGAGGAAGCAAGCTGGGATTTGGAAAGAAAAACCCACTTTCCTCTCCCTTTGCACTTTGGGGAGGGTGGGAGATTATTCATTTCCCTCTTTACTTTGGTAACATCTGGGGAGTCTCACATTCCTGCCAAAGAACTGTACATTGGCAAACACGCCTAAAACACATTTTGGCATCGCTGACTTCCCACAAGAAAGCATCAGAGCACGTTGAGTGATTACTTTTGCCCCATTCATGCCGGGCTCCTGAATGTCTGGGGTTGTGTGGCGGCTTTTGTGGGAGCCAACTTGAATGTCCCCTTTTGAATTTTGGTCATGGAGGATACATTGCCAAGAATCCCTCAGTGTGGACTCCATTACACAGTGACTCACGCGATGCTCAGAGTTGAGTAAGATCAGATGCACTTTTTCCTAATCCTCTGGGCAGTTCTGAAATCCGTTTTTGTTGCAAGTCTGCATATATCAANTTTTTCCTAATCCTCTGGGCAGTTCTGAAATCCGTTTTTGTTGCAAGTCTGCATATATCAACTTGAATTACTCAAGACCTCAAGTTTCAGACGATTAGAAATTTCTGGCTTTCTTTGAGAGTCAGGTGGTAAGATCCTTCAACTGAATGCCACTTACCTGCTCCTAAAATTTAGGAGGTTTCCAGCTCCCTTCTTCCATGCCAGAGGCCTGAATTCTGGAGAAGTGACCCCCCAAATGTTTGGAGCAGAAGATGTCCCCTTTGTCTATAGAATGTGGACATTTCTTTGCATTTCCCTTTTCTGTTACTGACACTTCATCGGGGACAAACCGCACTTTCAAATTTTCCAGCAGTTTTCTCCTTGAGCTGCATTCTGAGGACCAGTAGCAGAAGTAAATCTTAGGAGGAAAGCTGGAATTTGCCTTTGGGGAATGTTCGAGGAGAGACTGCTCCGAGGGGACTCTTTCAGTCATGCAGAAGTTAGGCAAGTGCCTTTCATCTTGGGGGAGATTTTCAGCAGCAAAAGACTCCAAACCCCAGCCTTTCCTATTGTTTAGTAATGTAAGTCAGGATCCAGTGGCTGGCTTCTCCACCCAGTAGAGATTAGACTAAACTGTTTCTGAGAAGTATTTGTTTTTAGGAGAGGGCTCCCCGTCAAGTATTTATTTTCTTGTGGGAGAGCGTGAGACCAGCTCCGCAGGAGGAGGGCAGGGACTTGCAGGTCCCATCTTGGCTTTGCCTGGGGCTGGAAGACAGGCCATGGAGGGATCTGGCCCAAGTGTGGTAGCTGAGTGGTGACACTGTGGTGCCCCACATGCTGTCAGTGAGGACTGAGGGAGCTGGACTCCGAGAAGTGAGTCTGTGGCAGCCTCGCCAAAGTGGAAAGTTCTTTTAAGAAAAATGCACGTTC
>NW_007732258.1:2044-3841 GCF_000696425.1 Galeopterus variegatus | reverse complement strand
GAGGCGGCCAGTAGAGGACCCAGGGCTGCCATTGGGAAGTAGAGGACAGCCTGGCCAGCTCAATGGACAGGCATCCTTCCCTTGGGTTTCCTTAGTACCAGTGGGGGGGGGACTCTGGCAGGTGGACAGGTATGGGTGGGTTTGGACTATGCTCAGTGCATATGCAAGAGAAGGTGAGCCCTGGAGTTTGAGGTGCTTGGGCACATAGGGTCACAGTGCCCATTGTGACAAACAAGGCCACTTTCCAGTTTTCCAGTCACTTAATCCTGGAGTCATTCTGTGTCCATTCCTTTTTTAGTGGGTTCTTCAAGGTGAAAGATTCTAGCACTTTCACTCCATGCATCTCCACACGTAACATTCACATGTGAAGCATCTCCAGGTTTCCTGCTTTGCTCTGCACCAACACAGGATGTCTCTGTTACTATATCAACTTGTAGATGGAGGAAAGAAACCTCAGCTGGGCAGACCTCTCTCCAACCTGAAACACCAGGTCCTAATTCTGGTCCAGCTCGTGGTCTTCCACCTTTGCTCGAGGCTGGCTGTAGTCACACGTGTGGTCTTAGCACCGTGTTTAGAAACGCTCACAACACATGGAGTCTGCAGCCAAGGACTCTAAACCCATTTTCTTGCTTCTGATTCTTTTCCTTCCGTCTATCCTTCTGCTAGATTAATATTCCAGAAACAGTGGAATTTGTCACTTCACAGGACCATGGCCCAGCCCCTTTGAATTCACTAACCCCTTCATGGTCTTGCTGTCACTTGCAGAGCCGCCCTTCACTGCGTGGTGATGCTTGGGCTCCTCACGCATCCTGGATGTGCCTGTCCACAAGTGTTTGCTCAAAATGACCTCCCACCCCTCTCTCCCTGCTCAGTGCACGTCCGCCATTCACGTCCTGCTGCTGCCCTCTGCTCTGCACTGCCCCATGGCCACATGCTCGCGTTTGTGCCACATGCATCACTGCATGATCTGCACATCATATGCTCGCGTTTACTCCTGTCTCTTCCACTGGAGTATGAGCTCCACCGGGCAAGGGACTTACCTCTTTTAAGCAGGCTCATGTTCCTTACTCCTCCACAAGGGCTGGTATGCAGTGGGCGTTCAAATATTTGCTGAATGCATTTATAACCTATTTATTTATATGTAAGAATAGCAATAGTTTGTATTAATGTCCAATAAACATGTCCTAAACCCCTTGTGGGTGCCAGGCCCTGTGTGGGCACTGGGGGTACAGAGAAGAATGGCGCTCTCTCCCTGCCCCCTTGAGGGGCTCTCAGTCTGGCCAAGGACAAGGACACACTCACATCCAGTGACAATATGTGTGGAGTGAAGAGTGGCAGTGAAATTTCAGGGCTCTGTATGAGTATGAAAACCAAGAGAATTAATTCTTGAGGCAGAGCCTGATGATTAATTTTATGTGTCCAGTTGACTGGACACAGGGTGCCCAGATATTTTGTTAAACATGATTTCTGGATGTATCTGTGAGGACATTTCTGGAATGCATTAACATTTGAATTCGTAGACTGAGTGAAGTAGATTTTCCTCTCCAGTGTGGGTGGACCTCGTCTAATCTGTCGGAGGCCTGAATACAACCAAAAGGAGGAGTAAGGGAAAATTTGTTCTCTCTGCCTGTTTTCGAGCTGGGACATCTGTCTTCTCCCACCTTCTCACTGGCTCTCCTGTGTCTCAGGCCCTCAGACTTGGACTGAGACTATATCACTGACTCTCCTGGGTCTCCAGTTTGCAGATAGCAGATTGTGAGACTTCTTAGCCTCTAAAATTACATGAGCCAATTCTTC
>NW_007732258.1:0-797 GCF_000696425.1 Galeopterus variegatus | reverse complement strand
CAGTCCAGAGTGGGGTACTTGGAGAGAGCGGATACAGAGAGATGGAGCCAGCCCACCCTCAAGACTTCCCAGAGGAGAGCTGGGGGCCCAGACAGTGGTAGGAATGCTCTGGCCCTGCCTGCTTTTGAGAGTCGTTGTGAAGATCAAATAATTGTGCAGGAAATGTCAACATGGCATTGCATAGGTGTTCACAGGGTAAGATGAATATGCATATGTTGATGCATCTTCCCCCAGTTTTATGACCTCTGTCTGTGTAACCTGGCAGAAAGAGTCCATATGGAAAAGCTCTTCCATCATTTTTTCAATCAGCCTAGAAGCCTAATTGGCCCATGTGAACAGCAAAGAATGGAGGCATGAAATAAAATTAGTTTTCCTGAGAAACCAGTAGTCATTTTATGATGTTTTTAATAGAGATAGAATTGGATTACCTAATTACAAAGTTGATGCTGTGAACATTTATCATTAGGTTGGTCCTCATGATGGGGAATGCTTCTGTGAGCCGCAAAACTCTGGGTACAGGGAAACGGAAATTGCTGATGATAACTGTAACTTTTCTTGAAGACTTGGGGTCACTCTTGATTGTCTCATGGGGGCTACGAACATGGGACAGAGGCAGGCAAGCAAACAGAGAAAGCCACGTATAATTGGAATTGTGGTCAGTTCTATAAAGAAACAGAACAGAATACAGTGTTCCACAAAACAGAGAGGTGTGAGGATTTGTACCTAGGGAGGTCAGGGAGGCAGCGGGAGAATTTGGGCTGAGTCCTGGAGTTGGAGAAGAAACCAGTTGTAGATCA